>NW_026111652.1:0-117500 GCF_024679095.1 Eriocheir sinensis
ATTATTTTCTGCTTTTCTCATTTTCTCAGCCTCTTTTCAGCCACTGTTATTACCCTCATTAACTCCTCGTTTGATCTCCTTATTTTAAAGCATCGAAACCCATCCATTTCAACTCGTTCCTTTTATTCCTCATCTTTCTCAAAGTTCTCCTCCTGCTCGTCATCTTCCTTCTCCTCAAGGGATCGGAGCCTCACCAATCCCTTCCTATCAGTATTTTTTATTATATCACGCCTTTCCCTACTCCCTTGCCCTACAAGCAAGACAGTGGAGACTGGAACCAGTCCCCATTACAGCTCCCCTTCCTTCCTTCTCTCTCACCAAACCCTCCGTATCCTTAGTAGCCTCTCAGCACCCTCCCCAGCAATCACGCCTGTCTCTCCTCACTTTCCCTACAAACAAAAAGACAGGTATCATCAACCACAACTCCATCTCCTCTCTCCTCCCCGCAGCCAAGGAGGAGCTGGTGGAGATCAACGCCGGGGGTCGGGGCGGCGTGCAGCTGGTGACGGACAAGAACTCGGGCACCAGCTGGCTCCTGGTCACCCACGCCACCTGGAGGGACGCCGGGAACTACACGTGCGCGCCCGTGCACGCCACGCCCGCCTCGGTGTCCGTCCACGTGCTTGACGGTGGGTATGCGGGGGAGGGGAGAGGGGAGGTGGGGGTGGTAGGGGTAAGGGGGAATGGAGGGGGTGGGAGGGGAGGAGGGGTAGATAAGGTAAATGTGTGTGTGTGTGTGTGTGTGTGTGTGTGTGTGTGTGTGTGTGTGTGTGTGTTAGTAATGATAATATTCGTGTTTTTTGTATTTTTTTTTATATCCTGTTTTTGTGTTTTTTCTCTTTTTTTCAATTATTTTATCCTATGCTTTCCTTTATCATTTACTTTCCTTTTGTTTTCCAGGCTTGCTCTCACATCCTCTTCTTTTTGTATTGTCTTCGCGGTTCCTTTCATCTCGTTATTTGTTTTTTTATCCCTCTTTCGTTGATATCTGATGTTTTCTTGTTGCTGTTTTTCCCTCAACATTTCTTGCTGATTTCTTTTTTCTTCTTTCCTCTTTATCTTTTCCTTACTTTATCATGTAAGTTCTGATACTTTTTCCGTTATTCTGCTTTCTTACATTTTGCTGATGATTCTCTTTTTATATCCAATCTATTTTTATTATCTTCCAACGAAAATTGTTCTCTTTTCTCTCGCAATGAAAATCCTCCTTTTGATTCTGTTCTCATGATTCTCTATCCCCCTTGGCCTTTTGTTCCCTCGTTATTATTCTTCCCTTTTGTCCCTCTCCTCTCTGGGTTCCTCCTTTAATCCCCCTTGAATGTACTTCTCCTCATCCTCCACCTTTGATTAGATAGTGTAACTTGTCACAAACAGCCTCGTAAAGGATCATCAGGTCTGCTGTTGTTTGTCCTTCCTTTATGTGTCTTTGTGTTCCTCCTCCTCGTTATCCCATTCCTCTAATCCAGGGGTTCCCAACCGGTGGGTCGCGTAGCCTTGCTAAAAGTAGCTTGGGATGATATTAATTTCAACTCATCAATTACATTTTTTATGCTCTTACATATTTTTTTTTGTTTTTTTTTTTGTTTCAGTGCAAAAAAAAAACGTGTGTTACAGCGATTCAGTATGATTAGATGACATTGGGGGTGTCTGTATGTGTGCCTGTGAGTGTATGTGCCTGTATGAATGTGTATGTGTGTCTTCAAGCGTATGTTTGTGTCTGTTCTAGCGAGTATGTGACTGTATAGGCATGTACGTATGCTTGAGTGTCTGTTAGCTGTGCTTAAGCATGTGTTCAGTTAAGCCCCGTTCACACTGTGCCGACTCTAGGCCACGACTCTAGGGTACACGAGGTCTTGGGGGTTGATGTGAAAGGGTTGGGCATGTCTTGAAAGAGGTCTTGAGACTGTTGTCGAATGCTGCGCCGACGTCGTGACAGGAGTCTGGAGTCGTGAGGGTCAGCGCAAAAAAGTATTCCATGCTAAACTTTCACGACAAGAGTCTGGACCAACCGTCACTTCCGGTTGAGGTCTGAGGGAGGTCGGGGGCAGTCGTCAAGACTGTCGTCTGTCTTGAGACAGTCGTGACGACTGTCGGGGCCATTTTTCAATTTTTTACCGTTTCCTGTCGGCACAATCGTCTGTGCTGACTTCTTAAGAATGATGAGGGACTGTCGTGACGACAGTCTTCGCTTAATGAAGGACGTTCGTGACGACTGTCGGCTCAGAAATATAGGCTAACACTGCTGCTATCAAGATTTTTTTATCTTTATCTTGCAGCTCACAAGGACAATAACAACTTCTGGGCATGGTTTCGTTTCGCTGGCACAAACTTGGGAGCCGCACAGTACGCACGCATTCCTTTTGCCTCGATCTTTCTTGTGTTGAATAACATAACTAGGGTTGCCACCCTGAGGTCAAAAAAATGTGGAATGCAACATCTCACTCTCCAGTACGGAATGGATCCATATGTAAAGGAACGGGTGGCAACCCTAAAATTTCTCGACCATGCAATGAGTGACAGCCGCATCACGCTTCTGGTGGAGGCAAGAGGGAGGGGGAAGGGACGTTACGTCGCGTATTTTACACGTATGTTGGGACGAACCTGTGACAAATTTTACGGGCTGGTTTTGTGATTAACCGAAAAATGAGCTCACTACAATTTTAAGATACTGAATTTTATCTGTTTGACCATTCAGTTAACAAAATACCGTGCGGAACAAATACCGTTTCGTATTGGTTCAAAACGGAACGATATATTTCATTCTCGAATACAAAGCGATTCCGTATTTTAAGGGCAGCAAGGCTGCCGCCAAGCCATTCACCAAGACAGTCGCGAGGACCGTCAGGAAGACCGTCGGCCAACTCCTTGGCAACTGTCGGCCAGCTAGTCGGCCAACCAGTTGACAGACAATCTGGAAGATTGTTGTCAAGACCGTCTGCGACTGTCGGCCAATCGGTCGGCAGATTCGTGGTTGTCGTAGACATGGCGCCATTTCAAAAATTGACCGTTGAGACTCGTCTTGAGACTAGTTGGCAGCCTGTCGCAGACATTCTGCCAACTAGTTGGCCGAGTGTCCTAGACAGTCGGCAATCATGCTAGCCGACACCAAGACGCCAAAAAATTCTTGGAGCGTGGGAGCCGACTTGACTTGCAGAAGTCGCTGGGTTGTCGTGGCCCAGAATCGCCACAGTCTGAACGGGCTTATACTCGTAGTGCTGTAGCGCGCGCGCGTGTGTGTGTGTGTGTGTGTGTGTGTGTGTGTGTGTGTGTGTATTTTGTTAACTGAATGGTCAAGCAGATAAAATTCAGTATCTTAAAATTGTAGTGAGCGCATTTTTCGGCTAATCCCAAAACCAGCCCGTAAAATTTGTCAAAGGTTCGTCCTAAAACACGTGTACTCCAAAGTCAGCATGATAGCCTTACGTGTCCTTAGTGGTGTTCTCTGTTCTTCTCCGTGTGATCTAATACTACTACTCCTTCCCAAACATCAACATAACATAAGGATCATTTTCTTCTCCTTTTTCGCTTCTCTCTTTACTATTTGATTCGCTATTCATTCTTCGTTCTCTTTTCACTAATCGTTCTCTTTCTTTCAGACCCTTATGTATATATAGTCTTCTCTTTCTTGGTCTTTGAAACAATAATCCTTCCTTTCCCCACCGTTGCGTGCCCTTGATCCCCGTTCCTTTTCCCCAGAAGAGGCTCCAGCCGAGCTCCAAAACGACCCCCAGCCGAGCCGGGCCCAGACGTCCACCCAAGGAACGCCAGGCCTCCCGATGCTCCTGCTGGGGCTTCACCGTCTGCTGGGGCGCGACGTACCGAGAACGTGGTGCCTCTGGGTTCTCCTGGGGGCGTGTCTAGTGCTCCCCATCGCCGTCAGGGGTACGAGTGGCCTTCATGACGCCTCTCAGACTAGTAAAGCAGCAGAAGGATCGTTAACAGTCGCTGCGAGAGATGGAAACAGAGTCCTTGGCGTCACGCTCTTAATTAAGAAAACAGGAGTTGGGAGGTGATTTGAGCATAGCCTTTGGTTCTTTGGTTTTTTGGTCTTCTTTCCCTGCATCCTTCACTCCCTTATCCTCTTCCTCCTCCTTCGTCTCCTATAAGCCATCCTTCTCCTTCTCCATAAAATCCTACACTACCTCCTCCTCCTCCTCCTCCCGAGGGCACCATCATCGCCCACTCAGGGTTCCGACGCCCACATGCTTTGATCTATCCTCCTCCTCCTCCTCCTCCTCACCCTCACCCTCCCCTTCCGTCACTCACGCCTTCTGCACATCCCCCGCTCACGCCTTCCGCCCTCAGCTCTAGTCCACGGCGGGGCGTGTGGGAAGCGAGGCGCGGGGGACGTAACGGTTCGTTGGTTGTGTTGGTTGTCTGCGGGGATGTGGTGGAGTTGTGTTGTGGTGGTTGTGTTGCGGCGGTGTGTTGGTGCGGGTGTGTTGTAGTGGTTGCGATGCGGCAGTGTGTTGGTGCGGGTGTGTTGGTGCAAGTGTGTTGGTGCGGGTGTGTTGCAGTGGTTGTGTTGCGGCAGTGTGTTGGTGCGAAAGTGTTGGTGCGGATGTGTTGCGGCGGTGTGTTGGTGCGGGTGTGTGTTGCGGCAGTGTGTTGGTGCGGGTGTGTTGCGGCGGTGTGTGGGTGCGGGTGTGTGTTGCGGCGGTGTGTTGGTGCGGGTGTGTTGGTGCGGGTGTGTTGCGGCGGTGTGATGGTGCGGGTGTGTTGCGGCGGTGTGTTGGTGCGGGTGTGTGTTGTGGCGGTGTGTTGGTGCGGGTGTATTGCGGCGGTGTGTTGGTGCGGGTGTGTTGCGGCGGTGTGTTGGTGCGGGTGTGTTGCGGCGGTGTGTTGGTGCGGGTGTGTATTGCGGCGGTATGTTGGCACGGGTGTGTGTTGCGGCAGTGTGTTGGTGCGGGTGTGTTGGTGCGGGTGTGTGTTGCGGCGGTGTTTTGGTGCGGGTGTGTGTTGCGGCGGTGTGTTGGTACGGGTGTGTTGGTGCGGGTGTGTGTTGGTGCGGGTGTGTTGGTGCGGGTGTGTCTTGCGGCATGGTGTTGGTGCGGGCGTGCTGGTGCAGGTCTGTGTTGGTGCGCGTGTGTTTGTGCGGGTGTTTTGGTGCGGGTGTGTGTTGCGGCGGTGTGTTGGTGCTGGTGTGTATTGGTATGGGTGTGTGTTGGTGCGTGTGTGCTGATGCGTGTGTGTGTTGGTGCGGTGTGTTGGTGCGGGTGTGTGTTGCGGCGGTGTGCTGCTGCGGGTGTGTTGGTGCGGGTGTGTGTTGGTGCGGGCGTGTTGGTGCGGGTCTGTGTTGGTGCGGGTGTGTTGGTGCGGGTGTGTTGGTGCGGGTGCGTGTTGCGGCGGTGAGTTGGTGCGGATGTGTTTGTGCGGGTGTGTGTTTGTGCGGGTGTGTTGGTGCGGGTGTGTGTTGGTGCGGGTGTGTGTTGGTGCGTGTGTGTTGGTGCGAGTGTGTTGGTGCGGGTGTGTGTTGGTGCGAGTGTGTTGGTGCGGGGGAGGGTTGGTGCGGGGGGCTGTTGGTGCGGATGTGTTTTGGTGCGGGTGTGTGTTGGTGCGAGTGTGATGGTGCAGGTGTTTTGGTGCGGGTGTGTGTTGCGCCGGTGTGTTGCTGCGGGTGTGTGTTGCGGCGGTGTGTTGGTGCGGGTGTGTGTTGGTGCGGGTGTCTTGGTGCGGGTGTGTGTTGCGGCGGTGTGTTGGTGCGGGTGTGTGTTGGTGCGGGTGTGTGTTGGTGCTGGTGTGTGTTGGTGCGGGTGTGTGTTGGTGCGGGTGTGTGTTGGTGCAGGTGTGTTGGTGTGGGTGTTTAGGTGCGGGTGTGTGCTGCGGCGGTGTGTTGGTGTGTGTGTGTTGCGGAGGTGTGTTGGTGCGGGTGTGTGGGTGCGATTGTGTGTTGCGGCGCTATGTTGGTGCGGGGGGGTGTTGCGGCGGTGTGTTGGTGCGGGTGTGTGTTGGTGCGGGTGTGTGTTGCGGCGGTATGTTGTTGCGGGTGTGTTGCGGCGGTGTGTTGGTGGGTGGGTGTGTTGCGGCGGTGTGTTGGTGCGGGTGTGTTGGTGCGATTGTGTGTTGCGGCGGTGTGTTGGTGCGGGGGGGTGTTGCGGCGGTGTTCTTGCGGGTGTGTGTTGCGGCGGTGTGTTGGTGCGGGTGTGTGTTGGTGCGGGTGTGTTGGTGCGGGTGTGTTGGTGCGGGTGTGTGTTGAGGCGGTGTGTTGGTGCGGGTGTGTTGGTGCGGGTGTGTTGCGGCGGTGTGTTGGTGCGGGTGTGTTGGTGCGGGTGTGCTGCGGCGGTGTGTTGCGGCGGTGTGTTGGTGCGGGTGTGTCGCGGCGGTGTGTTGCAGCGGTGTGTTGGTGCGGGTGTGTTGGTGCGGTGTTCTGGTGCGGGTGTGTTGCGGTGGTGTGTCGCGGCGGGTGTGTTGGTGCGAGTGTGTGTTGCGGTGGTATGTTGGTGCGGGTGTGTGTTGCGGTGCTGTGTTGCGTTTGTGTGTTGGTGCTGGTGTGTGTTGCGGTGGTGTGTTGCGGAGGTGTGTTGGTGCGGGTGTGTGTTGCGGTGGTGTGTTGCGGTGGTGTGTTGGTGCGGGTGTGTGTTGCGGTGGTGTGTTGTGGTGGTGTGTTGGTGCGGGGGGGTGTTGCGGTGGTGTGTTGCGGTGGTGTGTTGGTGCGGGTGTGTGTTGCGGGTGTGTGTTGGTGCGGGTATGTGTTGGTTCGGGTGTGTGTTGGTGCGGGGGGGTGTTGCGGCGGTGTGTTGGTGTGGGTGTGTGTTGCGGTGGTGTGTTGCGGCGGTGTGTTGGTGAGGGTGTGTGTTGGTGCGGGTGTGTAGGTGCGGGTGTGTGTTGCGGCGGTGTATTGCGGCGGGTGTGTGTTGATGCGGGTGTGTGTTGGTGCGGGTGTGTACGTGCGGGTGTGTGTTGGTGCTGGTTTGTGTTGGTGCGGGTGTGTTGCGGCGGTGTGGTGGTGCGGGTGTGTTGCGGCTGTGTGGTGGTGCGGGTGTGTTGCGGCGGTGTGTTGGTGCGGGGGGGTGTTGCGGCGGTGTGCTGGTGCGGGTGTGTTGCGGCGGTGTATTATTGCGGGTGAGTTGCGGCGGTGTGTTTGTGCGGGTGTGTGTTGCGGCGGTGTGTTGGTGCGGATGTGTTGCAGCGGTGTGGTGGTGCGGGTGTGTTGCGGCGGTGTATTGGTGCGGGTGTGTTGCGGCGGTGTGTTGGTGCGGGTGTGTTGCGGCGGTGTGTTGGTGCGGGTGTGTGCTGCGGCGGTGTGTTGATGCGGGTGTGTTGCGGCGGTGTATTGGTGCGGGTGTGTTGCGGCGGTGTGTTGGTGCGGGTGTGTGTTGCGGCGGTGTGTTGGTGCGGGTGTGTGTTGAGGTGGGTGTGTTGCGGCGGTGTGTTGGTGCGGGTGTGTTGCGGCGGTGTGTTGGTGCGGGTGTGTTGCGGCGGTGTATTGGTGCGGGTGTGTTGCGGCGGTGTGTTTGTGCGGGGGGGGGTGTTGCGGTGGGTGTGTCGCGGCGGTGTGTTGGTACAGGTGTGTTGCGGCGGTGTGTTGGTGCGGGTGTGTGTTGCGGCGGTGTGTTGATGCGGGTGTGTTGCGGCGGTGTATTGGTGCAGGTGTGTTGCGGCGGTGTGTTGGTGCGGGTGTGTTGCGGCGGTGTGTGTTGCGGTGGGTGTGTTGCGGCGGTGTGTTGGTGCGGGTGTGTGTTGCGGCGGTGTGTTGATGCGGGTGTGTTGCGGCGGTGTATTGGTGCGGGTGTGTTGCGGCGGTGTGTTGGTGCGGGGGGGGGGTGTTGCGGTGGGTGTGTCGCGGCGGTGTGTTGGTGCGGGTGTGTTGAGGGGCGTGAAGAGGAAAACTTTGCATCTATCGTGTGTGTTGTCCCTCCTCCCTCATGCAGGTGTAAAAATGTGTTGCTCTTTCCTGCTCTCTTGATCACGCTACACACACACACACACACACACCAACTAACTATGTACAAATTTTAAGGTCGTGTGTACAGTAACTTCATCAGTGTGTACCTTTCCACTCCATCATCCAGTCACGTGAATACATAAACGTTCATACAAACATACATACATACATACATACATACATAGAGTCCCTAGCCAGGCAGAGCGATATAAACGGAGAGAGAATGGAAATCAAGTTATCTGGTTATGACGTTTTTTTTTTTTTTTTTTTTTCAAACACTCTTGATAATGAGACGCAGATCATATGTGTTTCTTTTTCACTTGTCTCTCTAAAAGTGTGGAAAAAAGTGGACGTTAACAAGAGATTTTAAATCTAAATGATCAAACGGTGAATGTCAAGAAACGTTAGTGATAAAAAGAGTGGACGAAGAAAAACTTGTGAAAGAGAAAAAAGTGAGAACGATAAAAAAAAGTGTTTGACAAATAAAAGGTTAATGATCAGTAGAGAATAAGAGAAAAGAAATGTGTGGAAACAAATGAATGACTGAAAAGATGCTTAAGGGAAAAAATTATATGAAAGGTAAAATATACAAAATAATGAATAAAGAAGAAAACTTCATGATTGATGAAAAGGTTGATGAGAAAAAGATGGACCGTTAAACAGGTGACGGAGTGATAGAAAAGACTAATATAAATAAAATAGACAAATGAGGGAAAAGGTGAACGAGGAAAAAAAATGAAACACAGCAGAGGAAAATTGAAAGGCAACAGAAAAATTCGAAAATATAATAGAGAATGTCCAAGTAAAAAGTGAAAAAAAAGGAATAAAAGTGGAAACTAGAAGGGAAGACTGTGCTGGGATGAAATTAAAGAGCATATGTGATCAATTATTCTCTGTTTTGTGGAAATGCGATAACGATGGAAAGAGTACGAAAAAAGGATACTGAAACTCATAAAAATGGATGACGTGAGTATCAGAAGAACGTAAACAGCGAATGAAAAAAGGAATTAATCACAATCACACAAAGAATGACTCCCGTAAGGTTGAAATAAAACTGAAAAAAAAAATGAAAAATGAAGACTGAAAATTTTTTGAAAAAAACGGAATGATTGAAAATGATCGAAAAATAAGAACTTCAGAAAAGGTGTGAGCAATAATTGTCAAGAAAACGTATAAAATTCAAAGAGAAAACATTAAGATATCATTGAGGAAAAATGTGCGTATATAGAATTGAACTGTCATTCTGACCATTGATTCTTAACTTTGTGGAAATGATATAAAGATGAACAATATAATGACCGATTTAAAGTTATAAAATGAGAATTTGTAAAAAGATTGGTAATGTTAGGACTGACTCGATTTCTGAAACTTCGACAAATGAAAATATGTGAAAAAAAACGGGAAACTTACGCAAAAGGAAAGTGAAATGCATGTACGAGGACATTTTAAAGAAATCAAAAGAAGAAATAGATAAAATTCTCCAGGGGGAAAATGTGCAGATATTGAATTGGGCTTAATAATGTGTAAAAAGTTTATCGGCTTTGTGGAAGTGCGAGAGATGAAAACAAGAGGACTGACACTCACACAGAAAAAAGAACAGATAAAGTTAAACTGTTAAGACGATCAGTGACTCATTCTCTGTTGGTGGAGATGCGATAAAGATATAAAGAAAAGAACGAAATTGTCAGTCGAAGTATGCTGACGAATTCCCTGTTCTCGGATACTTCGGGAATATAATAAACAGTTAAATAAGACAAGAGGGAAAAGATTAATCAAGTGCTTTGTATATTAATCTCTCTCTCTCTCTCTCTCTCTCTCTCTCTCTCGTAACCTGAATAGCCACCCAGACACACAATATCGTTTTAAAATATGTATCTTTCCACCTTATCTCCTCCTCAGGGATATAAGATTATACTGACCCTTCTTCGCATGTTTTCAGACAGATTGCAGCAAGACATCAACCTAAATCCATATTATTCTCCTCCACAACCTAGATTGCAAGTAGCGTAAGTTAATAATAGAGTAAAGCAACAGTTAATGTCCGCATGACAGGTGGAGTGAGGTGTGGATGCAGTAAGGTGACAGGTTAATGGTGCCGTGCCTAGTACCGCCGGTAAAACGAGGATCAAGCCTCCACCTGTGCCCCTGAAACTACACCTCACCCATCGTGAGTATTAGGGGGGATCCTGAGGCTGCCCTGTGTAGGCCACTCGGCGTCTTCCAGTCTCATTGTGTTTCTATGTTCTTATGTTCTTATGAAATGAAGTCATTTTCCCCCACAGCTTAGGTTACCAGTAATGTAAGTTAAGGGTAGTAATTTCCTCTTATTTCTCTCTTTACTGTAAAATTTCCATGGCCCTTTCTTCCTTAAAGGCTAACTATTTCCTGCCGGCATGTTGCCGGAGGGAGAGGTGGGTGGGGAGGAGCCTTCATCTATTATGTCCTGTCCTACCACACGTAGATTACTAGTAGTAGCGGTAGTAAACAGACACCCTCGTCATAGACCGATAGGTCTTCTGGTGTCTGTTCTTCCTATGTATTTCTATGTATTCCTCCTCCTCCTCTTCCTTTTCCTTCTTCACCTCTTCCGCGAAAACACCATTCTCTCCATGATTCTCTCCTACTTCCTTTTTACCCCCCCTCTTCCTCCTCCTTTCCCTCCTATATTTCCTTTCCTACCCACTGAATCTCCTGTTTTCGCCCTTGTTACGTCTTTATCCTCCCCTTCCACCCCCTTTTTCTCCGTTACTCCTTCACTACCTCTTCCTCGTTTCTTTTCCTTTTCATTTCATGTTTCCCTCATCTCCTCCTCCTCCTCCTCCTCCACCTCCTCTTGTTCCTCACTGAAGCCGTGGTGTTAAGGGCTCATAATACCATGGGAAGAGGAACTGAGGCAAGAAAGAAAAGAACCAAAGAGGCGGAAAGAAAAAGAAGAGGGTAAAGAGGAGGAGCAGGAGGAGGAGGAGGGAGGAGGGGTGGAGTTAATGGGGCTGACGAAGGAAAAAGGCAGGTGAAGAGAGGGCTGAAGAGACGGAGGGAGGTAAGAGAAGGTGTGAAGGTGAAGGAGGAGAGAAGGAGAAAATGGAAAAGAGGAGAGAAGTTAGAGGGAGTGAGGAAAGGATGAAGAAACAAAATAAAGAGAGGAAGAGACGGGAGGAGTTAATGGAACGAAGAAAGGGAGAGATGGAGCAAAGGGTAAAATATAGCTGAAGGAGAGAGAGAGAGAGAGAGAGAGAGAGAGAGAGAGAGAGAGAGAGAGAGAGAGAGAGAGAGAGAGAGAGAGAGAGAGAGAGAGAGAGAGAGAGAGAGAGAGAGAGAGAGAGAGAGAGAGAGAGAGAGAGAGAGAGAGAGAGAGAGAGAGAGAGAGAGAGAGAGAGAGAGAGAGAGAGAGAGAGAGAGAGAGAGAGAGAGAGAGAGAGAGAGAATAAATATGTCTTTAGTTACTTTAAAATTTATGTACTGAAACAAAAATTATGTAAGAAAAGGAGGGACGGAGAAAATAAAGAAGGAAAGGGAGGAAAGGAGAAGAAAGAAGTGGAGGAGAAGGAAGAGGAAGAAAATTAATGAGAAATTATGGAGGTTGGCAGAGAAGAAAGGAGAAATTGGAGGAACGGGAAAAGGAGGAGTAGGAATACATAGGAATATATAGGAAGAACAGACACCAGAAGACCTATCGGTCTATGGCGAGGGTGTCTGTTTACTACTGCTACTACTAGTAATCTACGTGTGGTAGGACTGGACAGAAAAGATGAAGGCTCCTCCCCACCCAACTCTCCCTCCGGCAACGTGCCGGCAGGAAATAGTTAGAAGAGAACACCATGTACCTTTAAGGAAGAAAGGGCCATGGAAATTTTACAGTAAAGAGAGAAATAAGAGGAAATTACTACCCTTAACTTACACTACTGGTAAGTGGTAACCTAAGCTGTGGGGGAAAATGACTTCATTACAAAAGAACATAAGAGCATAGAAATACAGGGAGACTGGAAGAGGACGAGTGGCCTACACAGGGCAGCCCCAGAATCCCACCTAATACCCACGATTGGTGAGGTGTAGTTTCAGGGGCACAGGTGGAGGCTTGCTCCTCGTTTTACCGGTGGTACTAGGCACGCACCAGTAACCTGTCACCTTACTGCACCCACACCTCACTCCACCTGTCATGCGGACATTAACTAATTAAGGAGAAAGAGAAAAAGAAGGAGAGGCGGAGCAGCAAACATGCGAAAGGCAAAACAGATAAAAAGGAAGAGGGAAGAGAACAAGAACGGTGAGAAAAATAAGGAGAAGATGAAGGAGTGAAAAAGAAAGAATAATTTAAGTGGAAAGAAGAAAAAAAAACAGGAAGAAAGGGACAAGACGAAAAAGAATGTTACTGATAAAAAATGAGATTAAACTTGAAAGAAAAAAAACTAATTAGGGAAAGAACTGAAGTATGAACACAAAACAGTTAAGTTAGTGAAAAGTTGAGAAGGTATTAGGAAAAAAGAAAAACGACAAAAAATATAAAACACAAAACATTGGGAAGAAGAGAATGGAATAACAATGATAAAAATAAAAGCCAAAACCGTGAACAGATAAACACAGAGAAAAGCAGAGAAAAGAGAAGGGCAACGGCGATAAAAAGATAAACAAGGCAAAATATGAAGAAGAAATGAGGAAGAAAGTTAAGAAGAGGACGAGGATGAGGAGGGAAAAGATATTAAGTAAACATAATCGAATCTGCAAAACTAAGTGTATTGAAACAAATGGAAATGCTGCGCTCGGGAACATGATTCTTCGAACGATTTCGTTCTTTTTTTGCACACGATTTGTTAAACTATTTATCTCTCTCTCTCTCTCTCTCTCTCTCTCTCTCTCTCTCTCTTAAAAGCGCTCAAGGGAAAGAAAAGAAAGCGGAAGAGTAAAGGAGAGAAGGAATATGCCAAGAAGAAAAGGAAGAGTGGTGACGAACACTGAAGCGAGCCAAATAAAGAATATTCACGCAAGTTGAAGGAAAAGGTGAAGGAGTGAAGGGAAAATGATTAAGGAAATAAGAGGAAGGAGAAAGAACAATAAGAAGGAAATATTGAAATTGTTAAATAAATGAAAAAAAAAATATGAAAGCAACTCAAAATGAATAATAGATTTAAAAAGTCAGAAAGGTTAGGAAACAAGAAAGTAATGGTCGGAACTAAAAATGGAAACGTGTCAGTCGAACAAAAGAACAGACATGTGAACAACTCAACATGAAACTTAATTAGAAGAGTGAAAGTAAGACACACTAAGAGGAAAAAGAGAGCATAATGATTTTTTTTTACAACAAAGGAGACAACTCAAGGGCAATAGTAAAAAAGTAAACAATAATAAAATAAAAAAAAGCCCGTTGCTCGCTGCTCACAAAAAGATTCTAAAGAGGTGGCCGAAGGAGTGGTCAGTTTCGGGAGGAGAGGTGTCCAGATAACCTTCTCTTGAAAGAGTTCAAGTCGTAGGCAGGAGGAAATACAGAAGAAGGAAGATTGTTCCAGAGTTTACCAGCGTGAGGGATGAAAGAGTGAAGATGCTGGCTAACTCTAGCATAAGGGGTTTGGACAGTATAGGGATGAGCATGAGTAGAAAGTCGCGTGCAGTGGGGCCGCGGGAGGGGGGAGGCATGCAGTTAGCAAGTTCAGAAGAGCAGTCAGCATGAATATATCGATAGAAGATAGAAAGAGAAGCAGCATGCCGGTGGAAATTAAGAGGTAGAAAACTATCAATAAGAGGAGGAGAGCTGATGAGACGAAGAGTCTTAGACTCCACTCTGTCCAAGAGAGCTGTGTGAGTGGAGCCCCCCACACGTTAGATGCATACTCCATACGAGGGCGGACAATGCCCCTGTATATGGATAGCAATTGTGCGGGGGAGAATAACTGGCGGAGACGAGACAATACAGAACGCCCAAATACACATTAAAAAAATTAATTTGTATTAAAATAAATATATAAAAAACCCATACAATAAGGTAAATTTGTATTGAAATAGATATGCAAAATACATATAAAACAATGTAAATTTGTTTCAAAATATATATACGAATACACAAAAAATAACGTAGATTTCTATAAAAATAGATATACAAAATACACATAAAATTAAGTAAATACGTATAAAAAAATGCATACAAAATACACATTAAATAACATAAATTCGTATCAAAATAAATAAACAAAATACCAATAAAAGAATGTGTATTTGTAATACACATATAATTAGTTAAATTTGTATTTTAATACATGTACAAAATACACATAAAATTATGTAAATTTGTATGAAATGAAAACAAATACTCATAAAATAACGTACATTTGTATAAAATATATATACAAAATACACATAGAATAATGTAAAACCGTATCAAAATAAGTACACAGAATATCAATAAAATAATTTAAATTTGTATGAAAACAAAGATGCAAAATACCCATAAAATAAAGCATATTTAAAAAAAAAAATACATATACAAAAATACACATAGAATAATTAAATTTGTATTAAAATTAATATACAAAATGCACATACAATAAGGTAAATTTGTATTGAAAAAAAACGCAAAATACACATAAAACAGTGTAAATTTGTTTCAAAATATATATACGAATACACATAAAATAACGTTGATTTCTATAGGAATATATATACAAAATACACATGAAATGATGTAAATACGTATAAAAATATATATACAAAATACACATTAAATAATGTAAATTCGCGTCTAAATAAATAAACAAAATATCAATAAAAGAATGTGAATTTGTATGAAAATAGATATTCAAAATACACATAAAATAACCTAAATTTGTATCAAACTATATACAAAAATACACAAAAATATCTTAAATTTGTATGAAAATAAATATACAAAATACACATAAAATTAGGTAAATTTGTATGGAAATACATATACAAAATACACATAAAATAATGTAAATTTGAATGAAAATACATAAGCAAATACACTTAAAATAACGTAAATTTGTATAAAAAAATATATACAAAACACAAATAGAATAATGAAAAATCGTATCAAAATAAATACACAGAATATTAATAAAATAATGTAAATTTGTATGAAAATAAAGAGGCAAAATACCCATAAAATAACGCATTTTTTTATTTATAAAAATATATATACCAAAATACACATAAAAAAATTAGATTTGTATTAAAATAAATATATAAAAAACACATACAATAAGGTAAATTTGTATTGAAATAGATATGCAAAATACATATAAAGCAATGTAAATTTGTTTCAAAATATGTATACGAATACACATAAAATAACGTAGATTTCTATAAAAATATATATACAAAATACACATAAAATGAAGTAAATACGTATAAAAAAAATGTATACAAAATACATAAAATAATGTAAATTCATTATTAAAAAATAAACAAAATACCAATAAAAGAACGTGAATTTGTATAAATATAAATATACAATTCAAATATATTTCATTCAATTTTAAATTATTTAATGTGTATATTTGTATTTGTATTTAGGTTATTTTATGTGTGTTTTCTATATATATTTTCATCCAAAATTACATTATTTTATTGTTATTTTCTTAATTTAACTCGATACGAATTTAGATTATTTCATAGGTATTTTTTATACATATTTTTATACTCATTTACATTTTCTAATGTGTGTTTTGTATATATATTTTTTATGCAAACTAATTTTATGTGCATTTTTGTACATATATTTTTATTGAAACATAAAACGTTATTTTATGTGTATTTTGTATATGTTTTCTCACAAATTTACATTATTTAACTAGTTTTTTGTTTATTTATTTTGATAATGAATGACTTGATTATTTGTGTATTTTGTAAATATTTTTTATACGTATTAACATTACTTAATGTGTATTTTGTTTATATTTTTACAAATTACATTTATTGTTATTATATGTGTATTTGTTAAAAATATTTTGAAACGAATTTACTTTATTTTATGTATATTGTATATATATTTCAATTCAAATTTAGGTTATTTTGTGTGTATTTTGTATATCTACTTTCATACAAATTTAATTACTTCTGTGTATTTTTGTATATAGTTTTATACAAATTTACGTTATTTTATGTGCATTTTGTATATTTATATTTATACAAATACACATTCTCTTATTGGTATTTTGTTTATTTATATTTATACGAATTTACATTATTTTATGTATTTTGTATACATTTTTGATTCGTATTTACTTAATTTTATTTGTATTTGTATATATATATATTTATAGAAATCTACGTTATTTATGTGTATTCGTATATATATTTTGAAACAAATTTACATTGTTTTATATGTATTTTGTATATCTATTTCAATACAAATTTATTTTATTGTATGTGTATTTTGTATATTTATTTTAATACAAATTCAAATATTTATGTGTATTTTGGTATATAAAATTTTTAAAATGCGTTATTTATAGGTATTTTGCATCTTAGTTTACAATAACAAATGTACATTATTTTTATTAATATTCTGTGTATATATTTTGATACGATTTTATATTATACTATTTGTGTTTTGTATATTTTTATACATATTTTTTATACATATTTCATTATTTTAATGTGTACTTTATATATATTTTATACAAATTAACGTTATTTAAGTGTATTTGTTTATATAATTTTATTCAACTTATATTATTTTAAGTGTATTTGTGTATAAGGGCTAAAATACAAATTTACTCTAATTTTATCTGTATTTTGTATATATTTATTTTCATGTAAATTTAAATTATTTTTTGTGTTTTTTTGTATATATACTTATGAAAGTATATTTTCATGAAAAATATATAAAATTGTAAATACATATAAAATACATAATTGTATACACCTAAAAATAATTACATCAAAACAACAAACAAATTCCGATAAAAGAACGGTGATATTTAGGGGAATAAACATAAAAATAAATTACAGAAATTTGAAATGAATTATATACAAAACAACAAACAAAAATCCTGATAAAGAACAGATTGTATGTAGGGGTTGATATAAAAACATTACAAATTACGAAATTTAGAAAAATATACAAAAAAACAAAATTAATTAGATTGTGCGAAAATAGATAGAAAATACACATAGCATTAGTTAAATTTGTATTTAACACATGTACAAAATACACATAAAATAATGTAAATTTGCACGTACGTTCTTTTATCGGAATTTTGTTTATTGATTTGATAACGAATTTTTCATTATTTTTTAGGTGTATTTGATATATATATTTTATACATTTATTTACATATAATTTTATATGTATTTTTAATATATATTTTCATAGAAATTTTCACTTCTATTTTTATGTGCATCTGTATATTTCTTTGATACAAATTTACATTATTTAGTGTATTGCAGTATTCTATTTCAATACTTGATAATTTTTTTAATAGTATTGTGTGCCTTTTTGTATATTTATTTTTGGACTACAAATTTAATTATTTTATGTATTTTTGTATAAATATATTTTTAAAAAATAAATATGCGTTATTATATGGGTATTTTATGCATTTTATTTTCATAATAAATTTACATTATTTTATTGATAGTCTGTTTTATTTATTTTTGATAATGATTTACGTTATTCTGTGTATTTTGTATACATATATATTTTAGGGGACATATTTATATTATTTAATGTATATTTTGTACATATATATTTCATGGAAAATTTCTTACGTTATCTTTATGTGTATTTTCTGTTTATATAGTTTCATACAAAGTTTCATACAAATTTACATTATTTTTATGTGTATTTTGTATATGTATTTCAAAAATTTTAATTTAATTGTATGTGTATTTTGTATATCTATTTTCAAACAAATTTAAATTATTTTTGTATTTTGTATATATTTTATACAAATTTTTGTTATTTTATTTGTATTTTGTAGTATATATATTTTCCACAAATATAACATTCTTTTAGAGGAAATTCTTGTTTATTTATTTTTGATAATGAATTTACATTATTTCATGTGTATTTTGTATATATATTTTTCTATGTATATTACATACTATTTAATGTGGTATTTTGTATATATATTTTGCATAAAAACCTTTTATTGTGTGTATTCGTATATATTTTGATACAAATTTCATTTTTATTTTATGTGTGTTTTTTGCATATCTATTTCAATAAAAATCTACCCCTTATTGTATATGTGTATTTTGTATAATTATTTTAATACAAATTTAATTATTTTTATGTATTTTGTATATATTTTTCTTTAAATATAGAGTTATTTTAGTTATATATTACATCTTTTAATTTTAAAAAAATTACATTGTTGCACATATCTTTTTTTATAATGTGTATTTGTTATTATTTAATGTGTATTTTGTTTATATATTTTTATACAAATTTACGTTTTGCCATTATATGTGTATTTGAATATATATTTTGATACAAATTTCACATTATTTTATGTATTTTCTATATTTATTTCAATTCAAATTTAGCTTATTCTATACAAATTTTTTTTTTTGTTTATTTTGTATATAGTTTATACAATTTTAGGTATTTTATGTGTATTTTGTATATTTATATTTATACAAGTACACATTCTCTCTTTATTGGTATTTCTAGTTTATTTATTTGATAATGAATTTACATTATTTTATGTATTTTGTATACATTTTGTTATTGTATTTACTTCATTTTAAGTGTATTTTGTATATATATATTTATAGAAATCTACATGTTATTTTATGTGTATTCGTATATATATTTTGAAACAAATTTCACATTGTTTTATATGTATTTTGTATATCTATTTAACAATAATAAATTTATTTATGCTGTATGTGCATTTTGTATATTTATTTTAATACAAATTCAAATATTTTACGTAGTATTTTGGTATATAAAAATTCTTTTAAAATGCGTTATTTTATAGGTATTTTGGTATCTTAGTTTTCTGCCATAAATGTAACATTATTTTATTAATATTCTGTGTATATATTTCTTGATACGATTTTATATTATACTATTTTGTGTTTTGTATATATTTTTTATACATATTTTCATTATTTAATGTGTATTTTTATATATATTTTAGTACAAATTAACGTTACTTTAAGTGTATTTGTTTATATAATTTCATTCAAATTTACATTATTTTAAGTGTATTATATGTATTTAAAATTACAAATTTATCTAATTTTATGTGTATTTTGTATATTTATTTTCATGTCAAATTAAATTATTTTGTGTTTTTTTTTGTATATACATATAGATGAAAATATATGAATTCAATATATATATATATAATATGTAAATAAGTATAAAATATATATTTATATAATATTCTAAAAATGAAATTGTATCAAATAAATAAACAAAATTCCTGATAAAAGAACGTATATTTGTAGTAGGTCAACAGAAAACACATAAATTACGAAAATTTAGGTATAAAAATCAAAATAATGCAAACAAAATCGATAAAGAATGCAGAGTTTGTAGAAAATAACATACAAAACATAAAATTACGAAAATTTGAATAAAAATATACAAAAAAACAAAAAATTAATTTCAATTTGTATGAAAATAGATATAGAAAATACACATATAATTAGTTATGCAATTTGTATTTAAATTCTAGGCTTAACATGTGTCAAAAATAATAACATAAAAATAATGTAAATTTGAAATGTTCTTTTATCGGAATTTTGTTTATATTGATTTTGATACGAAGTTTTCATTATTTTTTAGGTGTAGTTTGATATATATATATTTTATACTTATTTACATAATTTTATAATGTATTTTAATATAGGTATTACAGAAATTTTCACTTTATTTTGTGCATTCGTATATATATATTTTGATACAAATTTACATTATTTGTGTGTATTTCGCATATCTATTTCACTACTAATTTTTTTTTTTTGCTTGTATGTGCCTTTTTGTATATTTATTTTGATACAAATTTTCAATTATTATGTGTATTTTGTATATAGCATATATTTTAAACAAATATGTTATTATATGGGTATTTTGCATTTTATTTTCATGTCAAATTTACATTATTACTTATTGATAGTCTGTTTTATTTATTTTGATACGATTTTACGTTATTTCTGTGTATTTTGTATACATATTTTGAGACATATTTACATTATTTAATGATATTTTAGCATATTTTAAGGAAATTTACGTTATTCATATGTGTGCATTTCTTTTTATATAGTTTCCATGTTAAATATATTATTTTATGTATTTTTGTATATGTATTTCAATAAAATTTGCCTAATTTGATGGGTATTTGCATATCTATTTTCAAACAAATTTAAATTATTTTGTGTATTTTGTATATTTTATACAAATTTTTGTTATTTTATTTGTATTTTGTATATATATTTACAAATATACATTCTTTTTTAGATGGTACTCTTGTTTATTTATTTTGGATAATGAATCTACATTATTTTATGTGTATTTTGTATATATATTTTCTATGTATTTGCTATTATTTAATGTATTTTGTATACATATTTTCATGTAAATTTTATTGTGTGTATTCGTATATATTTTGATACAAATTTACTTTTATTTTTATGTGTTTTTTGCATATCTATTTCAATAAAAATTCAATTATTAAGGCGTATTTTGTATAATTATTTTAATACAAATTTAATTATTTTATGTATTTTGTATATATTTTCTTTAAATAGAGTTATTTTATGGTTATATTACATCTTTTAATTTGTGTAAATTATTACGTACATATTTTTATACGTATTTACATTATTTAATGTGTATTTTGTTTATATATTTTTATACAATTACATTATATGTGTATTTGAATATATATTTTGATAAATTTCATTATTTTTATGTATTTTCTATATTTATTTAATTCAAATTTAGCTTATTCTATACAATTTTTTTGTTTATTTTGCATATAGTTTTACAATTTTAGGGTATTTTATGTGTATTTGTATATTTATATTTATACAAGCACACATTCTTTATTGGCATTTAGTTTATTTATTTTGATGAATTTACATTATTTTATGTATTTTGTATACATTTTCTTATACGTATTTACTTCATTTTATGTGCATTTTGTATATATATTTTATAGAAATCTACGTTGTTTTATGTGTATTCGTATATATATTTTGGAAAGAAATTTACATTGTTTTATATGTATTTTGCATATTCATTTCAATACAAATTTCATTCTGCCAGAAGGATCATTTTATACCTATTGTAATACAAATTTAAATATCTTTATGTGTATTTTATATATATTTCATAAAAAATGCGTTGTTTTATGGGTATTTTGCATCTTTATTCTACAAATTTACATTATTTATTATTCTGTGTATTTATTTTGATACTATTTACATTATTCATTTGTCTTTTGTATATATTTTTTATACATTTATTTAATGTGTATTTTATATATATATATATATATATATATATATATATATATATATATATATATATATATATATATATATATATATATATATATATATATATATATATATATATATATATATATTTTACACAAATTTACGTTTTTTATTTATTTGTTTATATATTTTTATTCAAATTTACATTATTTTATATGTATTTGTATATGTTTCAACACAAATTCATTTCAATTTATGTGTATTTTGTTAATTTTCAAGCACAAATTTAAATTATTTTTGTGTATTTTGTATAGAGTTTTATACAAATTTATTAGAATATTTAATGTGTGTATTTTGTATATCTATTTTCATACAAAATACACATTCTTTTATTGATATTTCATTATTTATTTTGACAATGAATTTACATTATTTAATGTGTATTGTATATATATATTTTATACGTATTTTACGTCATTTCATCTATTTTTGTATATATATTTTATAGAAATCCAAATTATTTTATGTGTATTCGTATATATTTTGAAACAAATATACATTGTTTTATGTATTTGCATATCTTCGATACAATTCATTTTATTGTGTATTTCAGTGTATATATATATATATATATATATATATATATATATATATATATATATATATATATATATATATACATATATATATAACATATATATATATATATTATATATATATATATATATATATATATATATATATATATATATATATATATATATATATATATATATATATATATATATATATACTTTTAAATATGAGTTATTTTATGTGTATTTTGTATATCCATTTTCATACAATTAATTTTTGTTTATTTTTGTATATACTTTTATAATAACTTTACGTTATTATTTTATGTATCTTTGTATATTTATATTTATACAAACACATTTTCTTTAAGAGTATTTTGTTTATTTATTTCGATTACGAGTTTACATTATCTTGTAGGTGTATTTTGCAATACACATTTTTATAACGTATTTACTTCATTTTATGTGCATTTTGTATATATATCTTTATAGAAATCTGCGTTATTTTATGTGTTTTCGCTATCGTATATATATTTGAAACAAATTTACATTGTTTTATATGTATTTTGCATATCTATTTCGTCACAAATTATTTTTTATTGTGTGTGCATTTCGTATTTATTTTAATACAAATTCAAATATTTTATGTGTGTTTTGGTATATATATTTTATAAAAATGCGTTATTTATGGGTATATTTGCATCTTTATTTTCATGGAAATTTATATTTTTATTAATATTCTGTTTATTTATTTGATACGATCTTACATTATTCTATTTGTGTTTTGTATATATTTTTATACATATTTACATTATTTAATGTGCATTTTGTATATATATTTCATACAATTTTACGTTATTTTAAGTGTATTTGTTTATATTTCATTCAAACTTACATTATTTTATGTGTATTTTGTATATGTATTTCAACACAAATTTGCCTAATTTTATGTATTTTGCATATCTATTTTCAAACAAATTTAAATAATTTTGTGTAGTTTTTGTATATATTTTTATACAAATTTTAGTTATTTTATTTGTATTTTCTATATATTTTCCTACAAATATACATTCTTTTATTGGAATTTTATCTATTTATTCTGATACGAATTTACTTTATTTTATGTGTATTTGTATATATATATTTTTCACGTTTACATTATTTTATGTGTATTTTGTATATATACTTTCATAAAAATTATTTTATTTTATTGTGTGTATTCGTATAATTTGATACAAATTTTATACAAATTCATATTATTTTATGTGTATTTGTATATATATTTTCATAAATTCACATTATTTTATATGCATTTTACATATATTTCATTACAAATTTAATTTATTTTATGTTTATTTTGAATATTTATTTCCTTCAATTTTAAATTATTTTATGTGTATATATGTATTTGTATTTAGGTTATTTTATGTGTATTTTCTATATATATTTTCATCAAAAATTACATTATTTTATTGGTATTTTGTTAGTTTAATTGATATGAATTTAGATTATTTATAGGTATTTTGTATACATATTTTATACGCATTTACATTATTTAATGTGTGTTTTGTATATTTCTTTTATGGAATTTATTTTATTTTATTTGTATAAATATAAATATACAAAATACACATAAAATAAAGGTAAATTTATATAAAACAATATACAAAGATACACAAAAGTAATTAAATTTGTATGAAAATAGATATACAAAATACATACAAAGTAAGCTTAATTTTAATTGAAATATATGTACAAAGTACATAAAATAAAGTAAATTTGTATCAAAATATTTTTTACAAATACACATATAATTACGTAAATTTTATATAAAAAATATATAAACAAAATACACATTAAATAATGTAATTAAGTGTAAAAAATATATACAAAATACATATATAATCATTAAATTCGTATCAAAACAAATAAACAAAATACCAATAAAATAATGTAAATTTTTATGAGAAAACATATACAAAATACACAAAATAAATAAATTTCTATAAAAATATATGTACAAAAATGCACATAAAATTAGTTTGCATAAAAAAATATATACAAAACACACATTAGATAATGTAAATGAGTATAAACATATGTATACAAAATACCTATGAAAAAATCTAAATTCGTATCGAGTTAAATAAAGAAAATACCAATAAAATAATGTAATTTTGGATGAAAATATATATAGAAAATACACATAAAATTACTTAAATACAAATACATATATTCACATAAAATAATTTAAAATTGAATGAAATAAATATACAAAATAATCGTAAAATAAGGTAAATTTGTAATGAAAAATATGTAAAAAAACACGTAAAATAATATTAATTTGTATGAAAATATATATACAAATACACATAATATAACATGAATTTGTATAAAAATTGTATCAAAATAAATAGGAATACACACAATAAAATAATGTAAATTTTTATTAAAATATATATCCAAAATACACATAAAATAATGTAAATAGTTAGAAAAATATATATACAAAATACATAAAATAATGTAAACTCTCGTAACAAAATAAATAAACAAAATTATAATAAAAGATTTTATATTTGTAGGAAAATAAATGTACAAAATACAAAAAAAAATAACTAAAATTTGTATAAAAATAAATACAAAATACACAAAAATAATTTAAATTTGTTTGAAAATAGATATGCAAAATACACATAAAGTTAGGCAAATTTGTATTGAAATACATATACAAAATACACATAAAATAATGTAAATTTGTATGAAAATATATAAACAAATACACATAAAATAACGTAAATTTGGATAAAATATATATACAAAATATACATTAAATAATGTAAATATGTATAAAAAATATATATACAAAATACACATAGAATAATGTTAAATCGTATCAAAATAAATAAACAGAATATCAATAAAATAATTTAAATTTGTATGAAAATAAAGATGCAAAATGCATATACAATAAAGTAAATTTGTATTGAAATACATATGCAAAATACACATCAATAATGTAAATTTGTATCAAAATATATATACGAATACACATAAAATAGAGTAAATTTCTATGAAAATATACATACAAAATACATATAAAATGATGTAAATAGTATAAAAATATATATACCAAATACACCTAAAATAATGTAAATTCGTATCAAAATAAACAAACAAAATTCCGATGAAAGAACGTATATTTGTAGGAAAATAAATATACAAAATACACACAAAATAACGAAAATTTGTATAAAAATATATATAAAAAAAGCAAAAATAATTTCAATTTTTATTAAAATTGATATACAAAATACACATATAATAATGAAAATTTGTATGAAATGAAAACAAATACACATAAAATAACGTACATTTGTATTAAATATATATACAAAATACACATAGAAAAAAATGTAAAATCGTATCAAAATAAATACACAAAATATCAATAAAATAATGTAAATTTTTATGAAAATAAAGATGCAAAATACCAATAAAAAAAACATATTTTTATAAAAATACATATACATAAATACACATTCAATAATTAAATTTGTAGTAAAATTAATATACAAAATGCACATACAATAAGGTAAATTTTTATTAAAAAAATATGCAAAATACACATAAAACAATGTAAATTTGTTTCAAAATATATATACGAATACACATAAAATAACACAGATTTCTATAGAAATATATATACAAAATACACTTGAGATGCTGTAAATACGTATAAAAATATATACAAAATACATATTAAATAAAGTAAATTCGTGTCAAAATAAATAAACAAAATATCAATAAAAGAAGGTATATGGGTGAAAATAGATATACAAAATACACATAAAATAACGTAAATTTGTATAAAACTATATACAAAAAAATACACAAAAATAATTTAAATTTGTTTGAAAATAAATATACAAAATACACAAAATTAGGTAAATTTGTATTGAAATACATTTACAAAGTACACATAAAATAATGTAAATTTGAATGAAAATACATAAACTAATTCACTTAAAATAACGTCAATTTGTATAAAATATATATAGAAAATGCACATTAAGTAATGTAAATATGTTTAAAAAATATATACAAAACACAAATAGAATAATGTAAAATCGTATCAAAATAAATACACAGAATATTAATAAAATAAAGTAAATATGTATGAAAATAAAGGAGCAAAATACCCATAAAATAACGCATTTTTTTAAATATATATACCATAATACATATAATTTTTTTATGTGTATTAAAATAAATATACAAAATGCACATTCAATAAGTTAAATTTATATTGATATGCATAATACATATAAAACAATGTAAAATTTGTTTCAAAATATATATACGAATACACATAAAATAACGTAGATTTCTATAAAAATATATATACAAAATACATTTAAAATGAAGTAAATACGAATAAAAAAAATGTATACAAAATACACATAAAATAATGTAGATTCGTATCAAAATAAATAAACAAAATAGCAATAAAAAATGTGTATTTGTATAAAATAAATATACAAAATACTATATACAAAATACACAAAAATAGTTAAATTTGTATGAAAATAGATATACAAAACACACATAAAAATATAAAAATTTGAATTTAAATAT
The DNA here is from genome assembly GCF_024679095.1 of Eriocheir sinensis. Lineage (NCBI taxonomy): Eukaryota > Metazoa > Arthropoda > Malacostraca > Decapoda > Varunidae > Eriocheir > Eriocheir sinensis. The sequence continues at coordinate 26,506 of NW_026111652.1, forward strand.
ATATATATATATATATATATATATATATATATATATATATATATATATATATATATATATATATATATATATATATATAAATATATACATATAGATATATATATATATATATATATATATATATATATATATATATATATATGTTTTGTTAAAAGTGATGGCTAGGTCGGCGTTTATTATTTTCTTTAATGTACTTTCTTTTTGTCTTAGTAGTGTTCTATTCTCTTTTGATAGGAGTTGTATGACTTCGCCGTAGCTTGTCATTTGGCTTGATCCGGATTTCGGGTTCTTAACCCTTCATCAGCAGCTAGTATATAGATTTTCCTTCCCCTGGTGTTGAGGTGAGAATGGTAAGTGGATGGCGCGGCTCCTTTTAGCTGGAGCCTCGCTGATACTGTCCTCTGGGCGGGACGCTGATTGGCTCGTCCTGTCCCTCGTGCGCGCGCATCGATGATTGATGGCTGCCTGTTTGTCGGCGCATGCTCGGTAGGGCCTGTAGGTCCTCAGCCTGAATGTTGAGTTTTGGCTTGAGTTCTTGTATGTACAAGGCCTCCAATATTGGGAGTCGTCGTCTATCCTGGCAGGTATCCAGAATTTCTATGTTTTCTTCCAGGGTGTTTCTTGTTATTGTCTCTCCGTGTTCTTCTCGAAGGTGTCTTTTGGGGGCTCCGGCAGATAGATGGAATGTAAGTCGCCGAGACAGCCTCATTGTCGTCATGCCGATATACGAGGAAGAGAGGACTTCGCAGTTTCCTCTTGTGCAGTTGAACCTGTATATGACGTCAGACTTCTGGGTTGTCTCTTTAGCCGGGCGAGTATTGTTTTTCAGTAGGAGGTGGCTTGTTTTCTTGTTTTTGTAGTATATTCGGAGGCTGATCTTCTTCTCCTGGTTTGTGGGTTTTAGGTTGCGGTGCACTATCTGCCTCATGATCCTTTCTTCTTCCTTGTGTGCTGTCGAGAAGAATGCTCTGTAGAAGATGGTAATTTCTTGCTTCTTTTCTGTTGTTTTTGGATTGTGCCAGCTATCCATGATCTTCTTGGTGTGGCGGTTGATTTCAATCTCGCTGAAGCCGTTATTGAGTAGAACTTGTGTTGAGCGCTCTATTTCGCTGTGCACTTGCTGCCATGTGCTGCAGTGAGTGAGTGCCCTTCTGACATATGCGCCGATTGTCGAATCTTTGTATCTTTGTGGACACTCACTCCTTCCATTGAGGCAGTGTCCGGGGTTTGTGGGCTTGACGAATACTTCTGTGTTGAAGGATTGCTCTTCTTGCTTTACGAGTATGTCCAGGAATGGGATGGAGTTGTTGACGCTCTTTTCTATTGTCAGCTTGAGGCCGGAAACTTCCTGTAGGCAAAGTCTGAGCCGCTCGGCATCGTCGTCGTTCTCGGTCTTGATGAATATGTCATCAATGTAGCGGCAGTAAATATCTGGTTTGTCGAGCTTCTTGAATACCTCTTCTTCAACGCAGCCCATGAAGAAGTTTGCCAGTAATACTCCGAGGGGTGAGCCCATGGCTACTCCGTCAATCTGGCAGTACTTGTTTCCGCGTGGGCAGGTGAATGGAGCTTCTTTTGTGCAGCATTCTAGGAGATCTCGTAGGACGGCTTCGGGGATGTCGATGGTTGTCGTGGTATACCCGTTCGATGATGTAGTTGATGGTGCGGTTCACAGGTACGTTTGTAAAGAGCGATTCGACATCAAGTGAAGCAACTCTTCCTCTTGTGTTGCTGTTCTTCAGGATATCGAGAACATCTGACGATGCTTGTAGGTTGTGTGTGGAGGTACGTAGGGGTCAGGTACAAAATATAGATTAACTAATGTAAATTTGTCTTAAAATATGTATACAAAATACACAGAATAGCGTAAAATCGTATCAAAATAAATAAACAGACTATCAATAAAATAATGTAAATTTGTATGAAAATAAAGATGCAAAATACCCATATAATGACGCATATTTGTTTAAAAATATATATACAAAAATACACATAAAATAATTAAATTTGTATCAAAATAAATATACAAAAGGCACATACAATAAAGAAAATTTGTATTGAAACAGATATGATAAATACAAATAAATAATGTAAATGAGTATCAAAATATATATATACAAATACACCTAAAATAGAGTAAATTTATATAAAATATATATTAAACATACATATATAACTATGTTAATAAGTATAAAAATATATGTATATAAAATACACCTAAAATAATGAAAATTCGTATCAAAATCAATAAAAAAAATTCCGATAAAAGAACGTACAAATTTACATTATATATATATATATAAATATATATATATATATATATATATATATATATATATATATATATATATATATATATATATATATATATATATATATATATATATATATATATATATATATATATATTTTTTAATAAAAATTTAAATTTATTTTTTTTGTTTTTGTATATATTTTTATTCAAATTTTCGTAATTTTATGTGTATTTTGTATATTTATTTTCCTACAAATATACGTTCTTTTATCGGAATTTTGTTTATTTATTTTGATACGAATTTTCATTTTTTTAGGTGTATTTCATATATGTATTTTTATACTTATTTACAGAAATTTATATGTATTTTGAATATATATTTTCATACAAATTTACTCTATATGTATATACAAAAAAACAAAATAATTTAAATTTGTATGAAAATAAATATACAAAATACACATAAAATTAGGTAAATTTGTATTGAAATACATATACAAAATACACTTAAAATAATGTAAATTTGAATGAAATTATATAAACAAATACACTTAAAATAACGTTAATTTGTATAAAATATATATAAAAATACACATTAAATTATGAAAATATGTATAAAAAAATATATACAAAACACAAATAGTATAATATAAAATCGTATCAAAATATATACACAGAATATTAATAAAATAATGCTCATTTCTATGAAAACTAAGATGCAAAATACCTATAAAATAACGCATTTTTATAAAATTATATATACCAAAATACACATAAAATATTTGAATTTGTATTAAAATAAATATACAAAATGCACATACAATAAGATAAATTTGTATTGAAATAGATATGCAAAATACATATAAAACAATGTAAATTTGTTTCAAAATATATATACGAATACACATAAAATAACGTAGATTTCTATAAATATATATATACAAAATACAAATAAAATTAAGTAAATACGAATCAAAAATGTATACAAAATACACATAAAATAATGTAAATTCGTATAAATATAAATAAACAAAATACCAATAAGAGAATGTGTATTTGTATAAATATAAATATACAAAATGCACATAAAATTATGTAAATTTGTATAAAACTATATACAAAAATACACAGAAGTAGTTAAATTTGTATGAAAATAGATATACAAAATACACACAAAATAAGCTAAATTTGAATTGAAATATATATACAAAATACATAAAATAAAGTAAATTCGTTTCAAAATATTTTTAACAAATACACATATAATAACGTAAATTTGTAAAAAAATATATAAACAAAATACACATTAAGTAATGTAAATACGTATAAAAAAATATTTACAAAATACACAAATAATCAAGTCATTCGCATCAAAATAAATAAACAAAAAACTAATTAAATAATGTAAATTTGTATGAGAAAACATATACAAAATACACATAAAAGTACGTTTTAAGTTTCAATAGAAATATATGTACAAAAATGCACATAAAATTAGTTTGCATAAAAAAATATATATACAAAACACACATTAGATAATGTAAATGAGTATAAAAATATGTATACAAAATACCTATGAAATAATCTAAACTCGTATCGAGTTAAATTAAGAAAATAACAATAAAATAATGTAATTTTGGATGAAAATATATATAGAAAACACACATAAAATTAACCTAAATACAAATACAAATATACACATTAAATAATTTAAAATTGAATGAAATAAATATACAAAATAAACATAAAATAAGGTAAATTTGTAATAAAATATATGTAAGAATACACATAAAATAATATAAATTTGTGTGAAAATATATATACAAATACACATAAAATAACATAAATTTGTATAAAATTTGTTTCAAAATATATACGAATACACACAATAAAATAACGTAGTTTTTTATGAAAATGTATATATAAAATACACATAAAATAATTTAAATACGTAGAAAAATATATAAATGTAAATTCGTAAAAAATTAAATACACAAAATTCCAATAAAAGAATGTATATTTGTAGGAAAATATATATACAAAAAATAAATAAAATAACTCAAATTTGTATAAAAATATATACAAAATTACACAAAAATAATTTAAATTTGTTTGAAAATAGATCTGCAAAATACACATAAAGTTAGGCAAATTTGTATTGAGATACATATACAAAACTCACATAAAATAATGTAAATTTGTATGAAAATAAATAAACAAATACATATAAAATCACGTAACTATTGATAAAATATATATACAAAATATACATTAAATATTTTAAATATGTATAAAAATATATTATATTATATATATTTTTATTGATATTTGCGTTATTTATGTGTATTTTGTATATGTTTTCTCATAGAAATTTACATTATTTTATTGGTATTTTGTCTATCTATTTTGATACGAATTACATGATTATTTGTGTATTTTGTACATTTTTTTTATACGCTTTTACATTATTTATGTGTATTTTGTTTATATATTTTTATACAAATTTACGTTATTATATGTGTATTTGTATAAGTATTTTGATACAAATTTACATTATTTTATGTATTGTATATATATTTCAATTCAAATTTAGCTTATTTTATGTGTATTTTGTATATCTATTTATTTTAATACAAAATCAAATATTTTATGTTTTTTTCGTATATATATTTTTATAAAAAATGCGTTATTTTATGGGTATTTTGCATCTTAATTTTCATACAAATCTACATTATTTTATTAATATTTACTGTATTTATTTTGATACGATTTTACATTATTTTATTTGTGCTTTGTATATATTTTTATACATATTTACATTATTTAATGAGTTTTTTATATATATTTGATACAAATTTACGTTATTTTAAGTCTATATGTTTCTATATTTTCATTCAAATTTACATTATTTTATGTATTTTGTATATGTATGTCAATACAAATTTACATTATTTTATATGTTTCTTGTATATTTATTTTCATACAAGTTTAAATTATATTTGCGTATTTTTGTATATATTTTTCTACAAATTTAGATTATTTTATGTGTATTTTGTATATCTATTTTCATACAAATACACATTCTTTTCATGATATTTTGTTTATTTATTTTGACACGAGTTAACATTATTTAATGTGTATTTCTCTATATATTTTTATACGTATTTACATTACTTCAAGAGTTTTTTGTATATATATTTCTATAGAAATCTACGTTATTTTAAGTGTATTCGTATATATATTTTGAAACAAATTTACATTGTTTTATGTGTATTTTACATATTTTTTCAATACAAATTTTCCTTATTGTATGTGCATATTGTATATTAATTTTAATACGAATTTGATTAATCTATGTGTATTTTTGTATATGTATTTTTATAAAAATATGCTTTATTTTATGGGTATTTTGCATCTTTATTTTCATACAAATTTACATTATTTTATTGATATTCTGTGTATTTATTTTGATATGATTTTACATTATTCTATGTGTATTTTGTATATATATTTTATATAAAATGTATTTGTTTTCATTTCATACAAATCTACATTATTTTATGTGTTTTTGTACATGTATTTAAATACAAATTTAACTAGTTATATGTGTATTTTGTATATCTATTTTGTATGTATATTTTCATAGAAATTTACTCTATTTTATGAGTATTCGTATATATATTTTGATACAAATTTACATTATTGATGTGTATTTTGCATATCTATTTCAATACAAATTTACTTTATTGTACGTGCATTTTGTATATTTATTATAATACAAATTTAATTATTTTATATGTATTTTTGTATATATATTTTTATGCAAATATGCGTTATTATATGGATATTTTGCATCTTTATTTTCATACAAATTTACATTATTTTATTGATATTCTCTTTATTTATTTTGATACGATTTAACATTATTCTATGTGTATTTTGTATATATTTTTTATACATATTTACATTATTTAATGTTCATTTTGTATATATATTTTATCAAAATCTACATTATTTTATGTGTACTTGTTTATATATTTTCATACAAATTTACACTATTTTATGTGTTTTTTGTATATATATTTTTCTACGTATTTAAATTATTTTATGTGTATTTTGTATATACATTTTCATAAAAAAATTACGTTATTTTATTGTGTGTATAAGTATACATTTTGATACAAATTTTATACAAATTCATGTTATTTAATGTGTGTTGGTATATGTATTTTCATACAAATTTTATTATTTTATGTTTATTTTGTATATTTATTTCATTCAATTTTAAATTATTTTATGTGTATATTTGTATTTGTATTTACGTTATTTTATGTGTATTTGTTTATATATTTTGAAAATTACAATATTTTATTGGTATTTTCTTAATTTAATTGGATACGAATTTAGATTATTTCATAGGTATTTTGTATAAATATTTTTATACTCATTTACATAATCTAATGTGTGTTTTGTATATATATTTTATGCAAATTTATTTTATGTTAATTTTGTACATATAATTTTATATAAAATTGCGTTATTTTATGTATATAGTTTTATATAAATTTACGTTTATTATGTGAATTTTGTATAGTTATATTTATACAAATACACATTATTTTATTGGTATATTGTTTATTTACATTTATACGAATTTACATTATTTTATGTGTATTTTGTATACATTTTTTTATACGTATTTACTTAATTTTATGTGTATTTTGTATATGTATTTTTATAGAAATCTACGTTATTTTATGTGTATTCGTATATATATTTTGAAACAAATTTACATTATTTTATATGTATTTTGCATATCTATTTCAATACAAATTTACCTTATTGAATGTGCATTTTGTATATTTATTTTAATACAAATTCAAATATTTTATGTGTATTTTGGTATCAATAATTTTATAAAAAATGCGTTATTTTATAGGTATTTTGCATCTTAATTTTCATACAAATTTATATTATTTTATTAATATTCTGTGTATATATTTTGCTACGATTTTACATCATTCAATTTGTGTTTTGTATATATATTTTTATACATATTTACATTATTTAATGTGTATTTTGTATATATATTTCATACAAATTTACGTTATTATATGTGTATTTGTTTATATATTTTCTTTCAAATTTACATTATTTTATGTGTATTTTGTATATGTATTTCAATACAAATTAACCGAATTTTATGTGTATTTTGTATATTTCTTTTCATATAATTTTAAATTAAATTAATATATATTTGAATGAAAATAAATTTACAAAATACACATAACATAACTAAAATTTGTATTAAAATATATACAAAAAAAACATAGACATAATTTGAGTTTGTATGAAAATAGATATATAAAATACACATAAAAGTATTTAAATTTCTTTTGAAATGTATATACAAAATAACCATAAAATATAGTAAATTTGAGTCAAAATATATAAACAAATACACATAAAATATCGTAAATTTGTATGAAAAATATATCCAAAATACACATAGAATAATGTCAATTCGTATCAAAATGAATGAGCAGAATATCAATAAAATAATGTAAATTTGTATGAAAATAAAGATGCAAAATACCCAAAAAATAAAGCATATGTTTATAAAATACAAATACAAAAATACACATCGAATAACTAAATTTGTATTAAAATTAATATACAAAATGCGTATATAATAAGGTAAATTTGTATTGAAAAAATATGCAACATACACGTTTACTCATACAAATTTATATTATTTTATTGGTATTTTGTTTATTTATTTTGATACGAATTACATGATTATATGTGTATTTTGTACACATTTTTTTATACGTATTTACATTATTTAATGTGTATTTTGTTTATATATTTTCATACAAATTTACGTTATTATATGTGTATTTGTATAAATATTTTGATACAAATTTACTTTATTTCATGTATTTTGTATATATATTTCAATTCAAATTTAGCCTATTTTGTGTGTATTTTGTAAATATTTTCATACAAATTTAATTATTTTTGTGTATTTTTTAATATAGTTTTATATAAATTTACGTTATTTTATGTGTATTTTGTATATTTATATTTATACAAATACACATTCTTTTATTGGTATTTTGTTTATTTATTTTGATACGAATTTACATTATTTTATGTATTTTGTATACATTTTTTTATACGTATTTACTTCATTTTATGTGTATTTTGTATATATATTTTTATAGAAATCTACGTTATTTTATGTGTATTCGTATACATATTTTGAAACAAATTTACATTGCTTTATATGTATTTTGCATATCTATTTCAATACAAATTTACCTTATTGTATGTGTTTTTTATATATTTATTTAAATACAAATCTAATTTTTTATGTGTATTTTGATTATATATATTTTTATAAATAAAAAAATGCGTTATTTTATGGGTATTTTGCCTCTTTATTTTCATACAAATTTACATTATTTTATTAATATTCTGTGTATTTATTTTGATACGATTTTACATTATTCTATTTGTGTTTTGTATATATTTTTTTTATACAAATTTACGTTATTTTAAGTGTATTTGCTTATGTATTTTCATTCAAATTTACATTATTTTATGTGTATTTTGTATATGTATTTCCATACAAATTTACCTAATTTTATGTGTATTTTGTATATTTATTTTCATACAAATTTAAAATATTTTTGTGTATTTTTGTATATAGTTTGATACCAATTTAGGTTATTTTATGTGTATTTTGAATATCTATTTTCATACAAATACGCATTCTTTTATTGATATTTTGTTTATTTATTTTGACGCGAATTTACATTATTTAATGTGTATTTTGTATATATATTTTTATACGTATTTACATCATTTCATGTGTATTTTGTATATATATTCCTATAGAAATCAACGTTATTTTATGTGTATTCGTATATATATTTTGAAACAAATTTACACTGTTTTACGTGTATTTTGCGTATTTTTTCAATACAAATTTACCTTATTGTATGTGCATTTTATATATTAATTTTAATACAAATTTAATTATTCTATGTGTATTTTTGTATATGTATTTTTTTTTTAAATATGCTTTATTTTATGGGTATTTTGCATCTTTGTTTTCATACAAATTTAAATTATTTTATTGATATTCCGTGTGCTTATTTTGATACGGTTTTACATTATTCTATGTGTATTTTGTATATATATTTTATACAAATGTACGTTTTTTTTATGTGTATTTGTTTTCATTTCATACAAATTTACATAATTTTATGTGTATTTTGTACATGTATTAAAATACAAATTTAACTAATTATATGTGTATTACAAATACACATTCTTTTATTGGTATTTTGTTTATTTATTTTGATACGAATTTATATTATTTTATGTGTATTTTGTATATATATTTTTATAGAAATCTAAGTTATTTGATGTGTATTCGTATATATATTTTGAAACAAACTTACATTGTTTTATATGTATTTTGCATATCTATTTCAATACAAATTTACCTTATTGTATGGGTTTTCTATATATTTTTATAAATAAAAAAAAATGCGTTATTTTATGGGTATTTTGCCTCTTTATTTGCATAAAAATTTACATTATTTTATTAATATTCTGTGTATTTATTTTGATACGATTTTACATTATTCTATTTTTGTTTTGTATATATTTTTTAATACAAATTTACGTTATTTTAAGTGTATTTGTTTATGTATTTTCATTCAAATTTACATTATTTTATGTGTATTTTGTATATGTATTTCAATACAAATTTACCGAATTTTATATGTATTTTGTACAAAAAAGAAATAAAATAATGTAAAATCCTATCAATATAAATACACAGAATATCAATAAAATAATGTAAATTTGTATGAAAAGAAAGATGCAAAATTCCCATAAAATAGAGCATTTTTTATAAAAATATATATACCAAAATACACATAAAATATTTAAATTTGTATTGAAATAAATATACAAAATGCATATACAGTAAGGTAAATATGTATTGAAAGAGATATTCAAAAATACATATAAAACAAAGTAAATTTGTTTCAAAATATATATACGAATACACATAAAATAACGTAGATTTCTATAGAAATATATATACAAAATACGCATGAAATTATGTAAATACGTATAAAAATATATATACAAAATACATATCTAGGTAAATTCCTGTCAAAATAAATAAACAAAATATCATGAAAAGAATGTGTATTTGTATGAAAATAAATAATAGATAATAAATTTGTATGAAATATATATGCAAGATACACATTAAATAATGTAAATATGTATAAAAAAAAATATATACAAAAAACAAATAGAATAATGTGAAACCGTATCAAAATAAATACACCGAATATTAATAAAATAATGTAAATTTGTATGAAAATAAAGATGCAAAATTCCCATCAAATAGCGCATTTCTTATAAAAAATATATATACCAAAAAACACACAAAATATTTAAATTTGTATTGAAATAAATATACAAAATGCACATACAATAAGGTAAACTTGTATTGAAAGAGATATGCAAAAATACATATAAAACAATGTAAATTTGTTTCAAAATATATATACGAATACACATAAAATAACGTAGATTTCTATAAAAATATATATATATATACAAAATACACATAAAATTAAGTATATACGTATAAAAATAGATATACAAAATACACATAGAATAATGTAAAATTGTTTAAAAAAAAAATAAACAGATTATAAAAAAAATAATGTAAATTTGTATGAAAATAAAAATGCAAAATACCCATAAAATAAAGCATATTTTTTTAAAAAATACATATACAAAAATACACATAGCATAATTAAATTTGTATTAAAATTAATATGCAAAATGCATATACAATAAAGTGAATTTGTATTGAAAAAATATGCAAAATACACATAAAACAGTGTAAATTTATTTCAAAATATATATATGAATACTCATAAATCAACGTAGATTTCTATAGAAATATATATACAATATACACATCAAATGATGTAAACACGTATAAAAAAAATATATATATATATATATATATATATATATATATATATATATATATATATATATATATATATATATATATATATATATATATATATATATATATATATATATATATATATATATATATATATAAATACACATCAAATAATGTAAATTTGCGTCAAAATAAATAAACAAAATATCAATAAAAGAATGTGTATTTGTATGAAAATAGATATACATTATACACATAAAATCACCTACATTTGTATAAAACTATATACAAAAATATAAAAAAAATAATTTTAATTTGTATGAAAATAAATATACAAAATACACATAAAATTAGGTAAATTTGTATTGAAATACATTTACAAAATACACATAAAATAATGTAAATTTGAATGAAAATATATAAACAAATACACTTAAAATAACGTAAATTCATATAAAATATATATACAAAAAACACATTAAATAATGTAAATATGTATAAAAAAATATATACAAAACACAAATAGAATAATATAAAATCGTATCAAAATAAATACACAGAATATTAATAAATTAATGTAAATTTGTATGAAAATTAAGGTGCAAAATACCCATAAAATAACGCATTTTTTTATAAAAATATATATACCAAGACACACATAAAATATTTGAATTTGTATTAAAATAAATATACAAAATGCACATACAATAAGGTAAATTTGTATTGAAATAGATATGCAAAATACATATAAAACCATGTAATTTTTTTTCAAAATATATATACGAATACACATAAAATAACGTAGATTTCTATGAAAATAAATTTACAAAATACACATAAAATGAAGTAAATACGTATAAAAAAAGGTAAACAAAATACAAATCAAATAATGTAAGCTCGTATCAAAATAAATAAACAAAATACTAATAAAAGAAGTTGTATAGTATAAATATAAATATACAAAATACAAATAAAATAACGAAAATTTGTATAAAACTATATGCAAAAATACACAAAAGTAATTAAATTTGTGTGAAAATAGAAATACAAAATACATGTGTATTTTGTATATTGTATAAAACTATATACAAAAATACATAAAAATTATTTAAATTTGTATGAAAAGAAATATACAAAATACACGTAAAATTAGGTAAATTTGTATTGAAATACATATACAAAATACACATCAAATAATGTAAATTTGAATGAAAATATATAAACAAACACACTTAAAATAACGTAAATTTGTATAAAATATATATGCAAGATACACATTAAATAATGTAAATGTGTATAAAAAATATATACAAAAACAAATAGAATAATGTAAAATCGTATCAAAATAAATACACAGAATATCAATAAAATAATGTAAATTTGTATGAAAATAAAGATGCAAAATTCCCAAAAAATATCGCATTTTTTATAAAAATATATATACCAAAATACACATAAAATATTTAAATTTGTATTGAAATAAATATACAAAATGCATATACAGTAAGGCAAATTTATGAAATAATCTAAATTGTATCGAATTAAATTAAGAAATACCAATAAAATAATGTAATTTTGGATGAAAATATATATACAAAATACTCATAAACTAACCAAAATACAAATACAAATATACACATAAAATAATTTAAAATTGAATGAAATAAATATACAAAATAAACATAAAATAAGGTAAATTTGTAATGAAATATATGAAAAAATACACATAAAATAATATAAATTTGTATGAAAATATATATACAAATACACATTAAATAACATGTATTTGTATAAAATTTGTATCAAAATATATACTAAAACACACAATAATAATAACGTAATTTTTTTATGAAAATGTATATACAAAATACACATAAAATAATTTAAATACGTAGAAAAATATATATACAAAAAACACATAAAATAATGTAAATATGTATGAAAATATATAAACAAATACACATAAAATAATGTAAATTTGGATAAAATATATATACAAAATGAACATTAAATAATGTAAATATATATAAAAAAATATATACAAAATACACATAGAATAATGTTAAATCGTATCAAAATAAATAAAGAGAATATCAATAAAATAATGTAAATTTGTATGAAAATAAAGATGCAAAATATCCATATAATAACGCATATTTGCATAAATATATATATATACAAAAATACATATAAAATAATTAAATTTGTATTAAAATAAATATACAAAATGCACGTACAATAAAGTAAATTTGTATTGAAATAGATATGCAAAATACACATTAATAATGTAAATTTGTATCAAAATATATATACGAATACTCATAAAATAGAGTAAATTTCTATGAAAATATACATACAAAATAGATATACAAAATACACATGTAACTAGTTAAATTTGCATTTAAATACATGTACAAAAAACACATAAAATAATGTAGATTTGTATGAAATGAAAACAAATACATTTTATATAAAATATATATACAAAATACACATAGAATAATGTAAAATCATATCAAAATAAATACACAGAATATCAATAAAATAATGTAAATTTGTATGAAAATAAAGATGCAAAATACTCATAAAATAAAGCATATTTTTATAAAAATACATATACAAAAATACACATAGATTAATCAAATTTGTATTAAAAGTAATATACAAAATACACATACAATAAGGTAAATTTGTATTGAAAAAATATGCAAAATACAATGTAAATTTGTTTCAAAATATATATACGAATACACATAAAATAACGCAGATATCTATAGAAATATATATACAAAAAACACTTGAAATAATGTAAATACGTATAAAAATATATATATATAAAATACACATTAAATAATGTTAATTCGTGTCAAAATAAATAAACAAAATATCATGAAAAGAATGTGTATTTGTATGAAAATAGATATACAAAATACACATAAAATAACCTAAATTTGTATAAAACTATATACAAAAATACACAAAAATAATTTAAACTTGTAAGAAAATAAATATACAAAAAGCAAATAAAATTAGGTAAATTTGTATTGAAATACATATACAAAATACACATAAAATAATGGAAATTTCCAAAAATCCAAAAATACGAATTTAGATTATTTCATAGGTATTTTGTATACATATTTTTATACTCATTTACATTATCTAATGTGTGTTTTGTATATATTTTTTATGCAAACTAATTTTATGTGCATTTTTGTACATATATTTTTATAGAAACTTAAAACGTTATTTTATGTGTATTTTGTATATGTTTTCTCATACAAATTTACATTATTTAATTAGTTTTTTGTTTATTTATTTTGATACGAATGTCTTGATTATTTGTATTTTGGAAATATTTTTTATACGTATTTACATTACTTAATGTATATTTGTTTATATATTTTTTTTCAAAACTACGTTATTATAAGTGTATTTGTTAAAAAATATTTTGAAACGAATTTACTTTATTTTATGTATTTTGTATATATATTTCAATTCAAATTTAGCTTATTTTGTGTGTATTTTGTATATCTATTGTCATACAAATTTAATTACTTCTGTGTATTTTTGTATATAGTTTAATACAAATTTACGTTATTTTATGTTCATTTTGTATATTTATATTTATACAAATACACACTCTCTTATTGGTATTTTGTTTATTTATATTTATACGAATTTACATTATTTTATGTGTATTTTGTATACATTTTTGATTCGTATTTACTTAATTTTATTTGTATTTTGTATATATATATTTATAGAAATCTACGTTATTTTTTGTGTATTCATATATATATTTTGAAACAAATTTACATTGTTTTATATTTATTTTGCATACCTATTTCAATACAAATTTACCTTATTGTATGTGCATTTTGTATATTTATTTCAATACAAATTCAAATATTTTATGTGTATTTTGGTATATATAATTTTATAAAAAATGCGTTATTTTATAGGTATTTTGCATCTTAGTTTTCATACAAATGTACATTATTTTATTAATATTCTGTGTATATATTTTGATACGATTTTATATTATACTATTTGTGTTTTGTATATATTTTTTTAAACATATTTCATTATTTAATGTGTATTTTTTATATATATTTTATACAAATTAACGTTATTTTAAGTGTATTTGTTTATATATTTTCATTCAAATTTACATTATTTTATGTGTATTTTGTATATGTATTTCAATACAAATTTACCTAATTTTATGTGTATTTTGTATATTTATTTTCATACAAATTTAAACTATTTTTGTGTTTTTTTGTATAAACATATAGAGTTAATTTCTATGAAAATATATATTCAAAATACATATAAAATTATGTAAATAAGTATAAAAATATATATATCAAATACACCTAAAAAAATGAAAATTCGTATCAAAATAAATAAACAAAATTCCGATAAAAGAACGTCTATTTGTAGGAACATAAATATACAAAATACACATAAAATTACGAAAATTTGAATAAAAATATATACAAAAAAAACAAAAAAATAAATTTCAATTTGTATGAAAATAGATATACAAAATACACATATAATTAGTTAAATTTGTATTTAAATACATGTACAAAATACACATAAAATAATGTAAATTTGAATGAAATGAAAACAAATTCACATAAAATAACGTACATTTGTATAAAATAGATATACAAAATATACATAGAATAATGTAAAATCGTATCAAAATAAATACACAGAATATCAATAAAATAATGTAATATTGTATGAAAGTAAAGATGCAAAATACCCATAAAATAAAGCATATTTTTTTAAAAATACATATACAAAAATACATATAGAATAATTAAATTTGTATAAAAATTAATATACAAAATGCACGTACAATAAGGTAAATTTGTATTGAAAAAATATACAAAATGCACATAAAAGTGTAAATTTGTTTAAAAATCTATATACGAATACACATAAAATAACGTAGATTTCTATAGAAATATATATACAGAATACACATGAAATGATGTAAATACGTATAAAGATATATATATACAAAATACACATTAAATAATTTAAATTCTCGTCAAAATAAATCAACAAAATATCAATAAAAGAATGTGTATTTGTATAAAATTAAATATACAAAATACTCATAAAATAACCTAAGTTTGTATAAAACTATATACAAAAATACACAAAAATAATTTAAATTTGTATGAAAATAAATATACAAAATATACATAAAATTAGGTAAATTTGTAATGAAATACATATACAAAATACACATAAAATAATGGAAATTTGAATGAAAATATATAAACATATACACTTAAAATAACGTAAATTTGTATCAAATATATATACAAAATACACATTAAATAATGTAAATATGTATAAAAAAAATATATACAAAACACAAAGAGAATAATGTAAAATCGTATCAAAAATAAATACACAGAATATTAATAAAATAATGTAAATTTGTATGAAAATAAAGATGCAAAATAGCCATAAAATAACGCTTTTTTTTTTTAAATATATATACCAAAATACGCAAAATATTAAAATTTTTATTAAAATAGATATAAAAAATACACATACTATAAGGTAAATTTGTATTGAAATAGATATGCAAAATACATATAAAACAAAGTAAATTTTTTTCAAAATATATATACGAATACACATAAAATAACGTAGATTTCTATAAAAATATATACAAAATACACATAAAATGAAGTAAATACGTATAAAAAAATTAATACAAAATACACATAAAAATCGTATCAAAATAAATAAACAAAATACCAGTAAAAGAATGTGTATTTGTATAAATATAAATATACAAAATACACATAAAATATCGTAAATTTGTATAAAACTATATACAAAAATACACAGAAGTAATTAAATATGTATGAAAATATATATAGAAAATACAGCTAAATTAAGCTAAATTTGAATTGAAATGTACATACAAAATACATAAAATAATGTAAATCTGTATCAAAATATTTATACAAATACATATAATAACGTAGATTTGTTTAAAAATATATAAACAAAATACACATTAAGTAATGTAAATACGTATAAAAAGTACAAAATACAGATATAATCATGTAATTCGTATCAAAATAAATAAACAAAATAGCAATAAAATAACGTAAATTTGTATAAGAAAACATATACAAATAACGCAAATTTCTATAAAAATATATGTACAAAAATGCACATAAAATAAAGTAAATTTGCATAAAAATATATATATAAAACACACACTAAATAATGTAAATGCGTACATGAAATAGCCTAATTTGTATAAAACTATATAAAAAACACAAAAATAATTCTAATTTGTTTGAAAAGAAATATACAAAATACACATAAAATTAGGTAAATTTGTATTGAAATACATATACAAAATACACATCAAATAATGTAAATTTCAATGAAAATATATAAACAAATACACTTAAAATAACGTAAATTTGTATAAAATATATATGCAAGATACACATTAAATAATGTAAATGTGTATAAAAAAATATATACAAAATACAATTAGAATAATGTAGAATTGTACCAAAATAAATACACAGAATATCAATAAAATAATGTAAATTTGTATGAAAATAAAGATGCAAAATTCCCAGAAACTATCGCATTTTTATAAAAATATATATACCAAAATACACATAAAATATTTAAATTTGTATTGAAATAAATATACAAAATGCATATACAGTAAGGTAAATTTGTATTGAAAGAGATATTCAAAAATACAAATAAAACAATGTAAATTTGTTTCAAAATATATATACGAATACATATAAAATAAAGTAGATTTCTATAGAAATATATATACAAAATACATATGAAATTATGTAAATACGTATAAAAATATATATACAAAATACATATCAAATAATGTAAATTCGTGTCAAAATAAATAAACAAAATATCATGAAAAGAATGTGTATTTGTATGAAAATAGATAATAGATAATAAATTTGTATAAAATATATATGCAAGATACACATTAAATAATGTAAATATGTATAAAAAAGTATATACAAAAAACAAGTAGAATAATGTAAAATCGTATCAAAATAAATACACCGAATATTAATAAAATAATGTAAATTTGTATAAAAATAAAGATGCAAAATTCCCATAAAATAGCGCATTTCTTATAAAAATATATATACCAAAATGATTAAGGCAATAAGAGGAAGGAGAAAGAACAATAAGAAGGAAATATTGAAATTGTTAAATAAATGAAAAAAAAAATATGAAAGCAACTCAAAATGAATAATAGATTTAAAAAGTCAGAAAGGTTAGGAAACAAGAAAGTAATGGTCGGAACTAAAAATGGAAACGTGTCAGTCGAACAAAAGAACAGACATGTGAACAACTCAACATGAAACTTAATTAGAAGAGTGAAAGTAAGACACACTAAGAGGAAAAAGAGAGCATAATGATTTTTTTTTACAACAAAGGAGACAACTCAAGGGCAATAGTAAAAAAGTAAACAATAATAAAATAAAAAAAAGCCCGTTGCTCGCTGCTCACAAAAAGATTCTAAAGAGGTGGCCGAAGGAGTGGTCAGTTTCGGGAGGAGAGGTGTCCAGATAACCTTCTCTTGAAAGAGTTCAAGTCGTAGGCAGGAGGAAATACAGAAGAAGGAAGATTGTTCCAGAGTTTACCAGCGTGAGGGATGAAAGAGTGAAGATGCTGGTTAACTCTAGCATAAGGGGTTTGGACAGTATAGGGATGAGCATGAGTAGAAAGTCGCGTGCAGTGGGGCCGCGGGAGGGGGGAGGCATGCAGTTAGCAAGTTCAGAAGAGCAGTCAGCATGAATATATCGATAGAAGATAGAAAGAGAAGCAGCATGCCGGTGGAAATTAAGAGGTAGAAAACTATCAATAAGAGGAGGAGAGCTGATGAGACGAAGAGTCTTAGACTCCACTCTGTCCAAGAGAGCTGTGAGTGGAGCCCCCACACGTTAGATGCATACTCCATACGAGGGCGGACAATGCCCTGTATATATAGCAATTGTGCGGGGTAGAATAACTGGCGGAGACGAGACAATACAGAACGCCCAAATACACATTAAAAAATTTAATTTGTATTAAAATAAATATATAAAAAACCCATACAATAAGGTAAATTTGTATTGAAATAGATATGCAAAAAACATATAAAACAATGTAAATTTGTTTCAAAATATATATACGAATACACAAAAAATAACGTAGATTTCTATAAAAATAGATATACAAAATACACATAAAATTAAGTAAATACATATAAAAAAATGCATACAAAATACACATTAAATAACATAAATTCGTATCAAAATAAATAAACAAAATACCAATAAAAGAATGTGTATTTGTAATACACATATAATTAGTTAAATTTGTATTTTAATACATGTACAAAATACACATAAAATTATGTAAATTTGTATGAAATGAAAACAAATACTCATAAAATAACGTACATTTGTATAAAATATATATACAAAATACACATAGAATAATGTAAAACCGTATCAAAATAAGTACACAGAATATCAATAAAATAATTTAAATTTGTATGAAAACAAAGATGCAAAATACCCATAAAATAAAGCATATTTAAAAAAAAAATACATATACAAAAATACACATAGAATAATTAAATTTGTATTAAAATTAATATACAAAATGCACATACAATAAGGTAAATTTGTTTTGAAAAAATACGCAAAATACACATAAAACAGTGTAAATTTGTTTCAAAATATATATACGAATACACATAAAATAACGTTGATTTCTATAGGAATATATATACAAAATACACATGAAATGATGTAAATACGTATAAAAATATATATACAAAATACACATTAAATAATGTAAATTCGCGTCTAAATAAATAAACAAAATATCAATAAAAGAATGTGAATTTGTATGAAAATAGATATTCAAAATACACATAAAATAACCTAAATTTGTATCAAACTATATACAAAAATACACAAAAATATCTTAAATTTTTATGAAAATAAATATACAAAATACACATAAAATTAGGTAAATTTGTATGGAAATATATAAAATACACATAAAATAATGTAAATTTGAATGAAAATACATAAGCAAATACACTTAAAATAACGTAAATTTGTATAAAAAAATATATACAAAACACAAATAGAATAATGAAAAATCGTATCAAAATAAATACACAGAATATTAATAAAATAATGTAAATTTGTATGAAAATAAAGAGGCAAAATACCCATAAAATAACACATTTTTTTATTTATAAAAATATATACCAAAATACACATAAAAAAATTAGATTTGTATTAAAATAAATATATAAAAACACATACAATAAGGTAAATTTGTATTGAAATAGATATGCAAAATACATATAAAGCAATGTAAATTTGTTTCAAAATATATACGAATACACATAAAATAACGTAGATTTTCTATAAAAATATATATAGAAAATACACATAAAATGAAGTAAATACGTATAAAAAATGTATAAAATACATAAAATAATGTAAATTGTATTAAAAAATAAACAAAATACCAATAAAAGAACGTGAATTTGTATAAATATAAATATACAATTCAAATATATTTCATTCAATTTTAAATTATTTAATGTGTATATTTGTATTTGTATTTAGGTTATTTTATGTGTGTTTTCTATATATATTTTCATCCAAAATTACATTATTTTATTGTTATTTTCTTAATTTAACTCGATACGAATTTAGATTATTTCATAGGTATTTTTTATATATATTTTTATACTCATTTACATTTTCTAATGTGTGTTTTGTATATATATTTTTTATGCAAACTAATTTTATGTGCATTTTGTACATATATTTTTATTGAAACATAAAACGTTATTTTATGTGTATTTTGTATATGTTTTCTCATACAAATTTACATTATTTAACTAGTTTTTTGTTTATTTATTTTGATACGAATGACTTGATTATTTGTGTATTTTGTAAATATTTTTTTATACGTATTAACATTACTTAATGTGTATTTTGTTTATATATTTTTTTACAAATTTACGTTATTATATGTGTATTTGTTAAAAATATTTTGAAACGAATTTACTTTATTTTATGTATATTGTATATATATTTCAATTCAAATTTAGGTTATTTTGTGTGTATTTTGTATATCTACTTTCATACAAATTTAATTACTTCTGTGTATTTTTGTATATAGTTTTATACAAATTTACGTTATTTTATGTGCATTTTGTATATTTATATTTATACAAATACACATTCTCTTATTGGTATTTTGTTTATTTATATTTATACGAATTTACATTATTTTATGTGTATTTTGCATACATTTTTGATTCGTATTTACTTAATTTTATTTGTATTTTGTATATATATATTTATAGAAATCTACGTTATTTTATGTGTATTCGTATATATATTTTGAAACAAATTTACATTGTTTTATATGTATTTTGCATATCTATTTCAATACAAATTTACCTTATTGTATGTGCATTTTGTATATTTATTTTAATACAAATTCAAATATTTTATGTGTATTTTGGTATATAAAATTTTTTAAAAAATGCGTTATTTTATAGGTATTTTGCATCTTAGTTTTCATACAAATGTACATTATTTTATTAATATTCTGTGTATATATTTTGATACGATTTTATATTATACTATTTGTGTTTTGTATATATTTTTTATTACATATTTTCATTATTTAAGTGTATTTTTTATATATTTTATACAAATTAACGTTATTTTAAGTGTATTTGTTTATATAATTTCATTCAAATTTACATTATTTTAAGTGTATTTTGTATATGTATTTAAATACAAATTTATCTAATTTTATGTGTATTTTGTATATTTATTTTCATACAAATTTAAATTATTTTTGTGTTTTTTTGTATATACATATAGAGTAAATTTCTATGAAAATATATATTCAAAATACATATAAAATTATGTAAATAAGTATAAAAATATATTTCAAATACACCTAAAAAAATGAAAATTGTATCAAAATAAATAAACAAAATTCCGATAAAAGAACGTATATTTGTAGGAAAATAAATATACAAAAACATATAAATTACGAAAATTTGAATAAAAAATATACAAAAAACAAAAAAAATAATTTCAATTTGTATGAAAATAGATATAGAAAATACACATATAATTAGTTAAATTTGTATTTAAATACATGTACAAAATACACATAAAATAATGTAAAT
The DNA here is from genome assembly GCF_024679095.1 of Eriocheir sinensis. Lineage (NCBI taxonomy): Eukaryota > Metazoa > Arthropoda > Malacostraca > Decapoda > Varunidae > Eriocheir > Eriocheir sinensis. The sequence goes on from NW_026111652.1 coordinate 49,054, forward strand.
TTGTACGTTCTTTTATCGGAATTTTGTTTATTGATTTTGATACGAATTTTCATTATTTTAGGTGTATTTGATATATATATATTTTTATACTTATTTACATAATTTTATATGTATTTTTAATATATATTTTCATAGAAATTTACTCTATTTTATGTGCATTCGTATATATATTTTGATACAAATTTACATTATTTGTGTGTATTTCGCATATCTATTTCACTACAATTTTTTTTTATTGTATGTGCCTTTTGTATATTTATTTTGATACAAATTTAATTATTTTATGTGTATTTTTGTATATATATATTTTAAACAAATATGCGTTATTATATGGGTATTTTGCATCTTTATTTTCATACAAATTTACATTATTTTATTGATAGTCTGTTTATTTATTTTGATACGATTTTACGTTATTCTGTGTATTTTGTATACATATTTTTAGACATATTTACATTATTTAATGTATATTTTGTACATATATTTTATGGAAATTTACGTTATCTTATGTGTATTTCTTTATATAGTTTCATACAAATTTACATTATTTTATGTGTATTTTGTATATGTATTTCAATAAAAATTTGCCTAATTTGATGTGTATTTTGCATATCTATTTTCAAACAAATTTAAATTATTTTTGTGTATTTTTGTATATATTTTTATACAAATTTTTGTTATTTTATTTGTATTTTGTATATATATTTTCCTACAAATATACATTCTTTTAGAGGAAATTTTGTTTATTTATTTTGATACGAATTTACATTATTTTATGTGTATTTTGTATATATATTTTTCTATGTATTTACATTATTTAATGTGTATTTTGTATATATATTTTCATAAAAATTTTATTGTGTGTATTCGTATATATTTTGATACAAATTTACTTTATTTTATGTGTTTTTTGCATATCTATTTCAATAAAAATCTACCTTATTGTATGTGTATTTTGTATAATTATTTTAATACAAATTTAATTATTTTATGTGTATTTTTGTATATATTTTTCTTTAAATATGAGTTATTTTATGGTTATATTACATCTTTAATTTAAAAAAAATTTACATTACGTACATATCTTTTATACGTATTTACATTATTTAATGTGTATTTTGTTTATATATTTTTATACAAATTTACGTTATTATATGTGTATTTGAATATATATTTTGATACAAATTTACATTATTTTATGTATTTTCTATATTTATTTCAATTCAAATTTAGCTTATTCTATACAATTTTTTTTTTGTTTATTTTTGTATATAGTTTTATACAATTTTAGGGTATTTTATGTGTATTTTGTATATTTATATTTATACAAGTACACATTCTTTTATTGGCATTTAGTTTATTTATTTTGATACGAATTTACATTATTTTATGTGTATTTTGTATACATTTTCTTATACGTATTTACTTCATTTTATGTGTATTTTGTATATATATTTTTATAGAAATCTACGTTGTTTTATGTGTATTCGTATATATATTTTGAAAGAAATTTACATTGTTTTATATGTATTTTGCATATCTATTTCAATACAAATTTACCTTATTGTATGATCATTTTGTATACCTATTGTAATACAAATTTAAATATCTTATGTGTATTTTGGTATATATATTTTCATAAAAAATGCGTTGTTTTATGGGTATTTTGCATCTTTATTTTCCTACAAATTTACATTATTTTATTAATATTCTGTGTATTTATTTTGATACTATTTTACATTATTCTATTTGTCTTTGTATATATTTTTTATACATATTTACATTATTTAATGTGTATTTATATATATATATATATATATATATATATATATATATATATATATATATATATATATATATATATATATATATATATATATATATATATATATATATATATATATATATACAAATTTACGTTTTTTAAGTTTATTTGTTTATATATTTTCATTCAAATTTACATTATTTTATATGTATTTTGTATATGTTTTCAATACAAATTTACCTAATTTTATGTGTATTTTGTATATTAATTTTCATACAAATTTAAATTATTTTTTGTGTATTTTTGTATAGAGTTTTATACAAATTTACAATATTTAATGTGTATTTTGTATATCTATTTTCATACAAATACACATTATTTTATTGATATTTTGTTTATTTATTTTGACACGAATTTACATTATTTAATGTGTATTGTGTATATATATTTTTATACGTATTTACGTCATTTCATCTATTTTTGTATATATATTTCTATAGAAATATACATTATTTTATGTGTATTCGTATATATATTTTGAAACAACTATACATTGTTTTATGAGTATTTTACATATTCTTTCAATACAAATTTACCTTATTATTGTATGTTGTGTATATATATATATATATATATATATATATATATATATATATATATATATATATATATATATATATATATATATATATAAATATATATATATATATATATATATATATATATATATATATATATATATATATATATATATATATATATATATATATATATAAATATTTTAAATATGAGTTATTTTATGTGTATTTTGTATATCTATTTTCATACAAATTTAATTACTTTTGTATATACTTTTATATCAATTTACGTTCTTTTATGTGTATTTTGTATATTTATATTTATACAAATACATTCTTTATTAGTATTTTGTTTATTTATTTCGATACGAGTTTACATTATTTTAGGTGTATTTTGTACACATTTTTTATACGTATTTACTTCATTTTATGTGTATTTTGTATATATATCTTTATAGAAATCTGCGTTATTTTATGTGTTTTCGTATATATATTTTGAAACAAATTTACATTGTTTTATATGTATTTTGCATATCTATTTCAAAACAAATTTTTTTTTATTGTTTGTGCATTTCGTATATTTCTTTTAATACAAATTCAATTCTTTTATGTGTGTTTATATATATTTTTATAAAAAATGCGTTATTTTATGGGTATTTTGCATCTTTATTTTCATGGAAATTTATATTTTTTTATTAATATTCTGTTTATTTATTTTGATACGATCTTACATTATTCTATTTGTGTTTTGTATATATTTTTTTATACATATTTACATTATTTAATGTGCATTTTGTATATATATTTCATACAATTTTACGTTATTTTAAGTGTATTTGTTTATATATTTTCATTCAAACTTACATTATTTTATGTGTATTTTGTATATGTATTTCAATACAAATTTGCCTAATTTTATGTGTATTTTGCATATCTATTTTCAAACAAATTTAAATAATTTTTGTGTGTTTTTGTATATATTTTTATACAAATTTTAGTTATTTTATTTGTATTTTCTATATATATTTTCCTACAAATATACATTCTTTTATTGGAATTTTATCTATTTATTCTGATACGAATTTACTTTATTTTATGTGTATTTTGTATATATATTTTTCTACGTATTTACATTATTTTATGTGTATTTTGTATATATATTTTCATAAAAAAAATATTTTATTTTATTGTGTGTATTCGTATATAATTTGATACAAATTTTATACAAATTCATGTTATTTTATGTGTATTTGTATATATATTTTCATACAAATCTACATTATTTTATATGCATTTTTACATATATTTCATTACAAATTTTATGTTTATTTTGAATATTTATTTCCTTCAATTTAAAATTATTTTATGTGTATATATCTATTTGTATTTAGGTTATTTTATGTGTATTTTCTATATATATTTTCATCAAAAATTACATTATTTTATTGGTATTTTGTTAGTTTAATTCGATATGAATTTAGATTATTTCATAGGTATTTTGTATACATATTTTTATACGCATTTACATTATTTAATGTGTGTTTTGTATATTTCTTTTTATGGAAACTTACTTTATTTTATGTGTATTTGTATAAATATAAATATACAAAATACACATAAAATAAGGTAAATTAATGTAAAACAATATACAAAGATACACAAAAGTAATTAAATTTGTATGAAAATAGATATACAAAATACACACAAAATAAGCTTAATTTGAATTGAAATATATGTACAAAATACATAAAATAAAGTAAATTTGAATCAAAATATTTTTACAAATACACATATAATTACGTAAATTTTATATAAAAATATATAAACAAAATACACATTAAATAATATAATTACGTATAAAAAAATATATACAAAATACATATATAATCATGTAATTCGTATCAAAATAAATAAACAAAATACCAATAAAATAATGTAAATTTTTATGAGAAAACATAAACAAAATACACATAAAATAAATAAATTTCTATAAAAATATATGTACAAAAATGCACATAAAATAAATTTGCATTAAAAAATATATACAAAACACACATTACATAATGTAAATGAGTATAAACATATGTATACAAAATACCTATGAAAAAATCTAAATTCGTATCGAGTTAAATAAAGAGAATACCAATAAAATAATGTAATTTTGGATGAAAATATATATAGAAAATACACATAAAATTTCGTAAATACAAATACAAATATACACATAAAATAATTTAAAATTGAATGAAATAAATATACAAAATAATCATAAAATAAGGTAAATTTGTAATGAAAAATATGTAAAAATACACGTAAAATAATATAAATTTGTATGAAAATATATATACAAATACACATTTGTTTGTATAAAATTTGTATCAAAATAAATAGGAATACACACAATAAAATAATGTAAATTTTTATTAAAATATATATACAAAATACACATAAAATAATGTAAATACGTAGAAAAATATATACAAAATACATATAAAATAATGTAAACTCATATCAAAATAAATAAACACAAGTATAAAAAAAGATTTTATAGTTGTAGGAAAATATATATATCAAATACAAATAAAATAACTAAAATTAGTATAAAAATAAATACAAAAATACATAAAAATAATTTAAATTTGTTTGAAAATAGATATGTAAATACACATATAGTTAGGCATATTTGCATTGAAATACATATACAAAATACACATAAAATAATGTAAATTTTATGAAAATATATAAACAAATACACATAAATTATGTAAATTTGGATAAAATATATATACAAAATATACATTAAATAATGTAAAAATGTATAAAAATATATATACAAAATACACATAGAATAATGTTAAATCGTATCAAAATAAATAAACAGAATATCAATAAAATAATTTAAATTTGTATGAAAATAAAGATGCAAAATGCATATACAATAAAGTAAATTTGTATTGAAATACATATGCAAAATACACATCAATAATGTAAATTTGTATCAAAATATATATACGAATACACATAAAATAGAGTAAATTTCTATGAAAATATACATACAAAATACATATAAAATGATGTAAATAGTATAAAAATATATATACCAAATACACCTAAAATAATGTAAATTCGTATCAAAATAAACAAACAAAATTCCGATGAAAGAACGTATATTTGTAGGAAAATAAATATACAAAATACACACAAAATAACGAAAATTTGTATAAAAATATATATAAAAAAAGCAAAAATAATTTCAATTTTTATTAAAATTGATATACAAAATACACATATAATAATGAAAATTTGTATGAAATGAAAACAAATACACATAAAATAACGTACATTTGTATTAAATATATATACAAAATACACATAGAAAAAAATGTAAAATCGTATCAAAATAAATACACAAAATATCAATAAAATAATGTAAATTTTTATGAAAATAAAGATGCAAAATACCAATAAAAAAAAGCATATTTTTATAAAAATACATATACATAAATACACATTCAATAATTAAATTTGTAGTAAAATTAATATACAAAATGCACATACAAAAAGGTAAATTTTATTAAAAAAATATGCAAAATACACATAAAACAATGTAAATTTGTTTCAAAATATATATACGAATACACATAAAATAACACAGATTTCTATAGAAATATATATACAAAATACACTTGAGATGCTGTAAATACGTATAAAAATATATACAAAATAGACATTAAATAATGTAAATTCGTGTCAAAATAAATAAACAAAATATCAATAAAAGAATGTGTATTTGTATGAAAATAGATATACAAAATACACATAAAATAACGTAAATTTGTATAAAACTATATACAAAAATACACAATAATAATTTAAATTTGTTTGAAAATAAGTATACAAAATACACATAAAATTAGGTAAATTTGTATTGAAATACATTTACAAAATACACATAAAATAATGTAAATTTGAATGAAAATATATAAACAAATTCACTTAAAATAACGTAAATTTGTATAAAATATATACACAAAATACACATTAAGTAATGTAAATATGTATAAAAAAAATATATACAAAACCCAAATAGAATTATGTAAAATCGTAACAAAATAAATACACAGAATATTAATAAAATAATGTAATTTTGTATGAAAATAAAGGAGCAAAATATCCATAAAATAACGCATTTTTTTTAAATATATATACCATAATACATATAATTTTTTTATTTGTATTAAAATAAATATACAAAATGCACATTCAATAAGTTAAATTTATATTGATATGCATAATACATATAAAACAATGTAAAATTTGTTTCAAAATATATATACGAATACACATAAAATAACGTAGATTTCTATAAAAATATATATACAAAATACATTTAAAATGAAGTAAATACGAATAAAAAAATGTATACAAAATACACATAAAATAATGTAGATTCGTATCAAAATAAATAAACAAAATACCAATAAAAAAATGTGTATTTGTATAAAAATAAATATACAAAATACTATATACAAAAATACACAAAAGTAGTTAAATTTGTATGAAAATAGATATACAAAATACACATAAAATAAGCTAAATTTGAATTTAAATATATATATATATATATATATATATATATATATATATATATATATATATATATATATATATATATATATATATATATATATATATATATATATATATATATATGTTTTGTTAAAAGTGATGGCTAGGTCGGCGTTTATTATTTTCTTTAATGTACTTTCTTTTTGTCTTAGTAGTGTTCTATTCTCTTTTGATAGGAGTTGTATGACTTCGCCGTAGCTTGTCATTTGGCTGGATCCGGATTTCGGGTTCTTAACCCTTCATCAGCAGCTAGTAGAGAGATGTTCCTTCCCCTGGTGTTGAGGTGAGAATGGTAAGTGGATGGCGCGCGGCTCCTTTTAAGCTGGAGCCTCGCTGATACTGTCCTCTGGGCGGGACGCTGATTGGCTCGTCCCGCGTCCCTCGTGCGCGCGCATCGATGATTGATGGCTGCCTGTTTGTCGGCGCATGCTCGGTAGGGCCTGTAGGTCCTCAGCCTGAATGTTGAGTTTTGGCTTGAGTTCTTGTATGTACAAGGCCTCCAATATTGGGAGTCGTCGTCTATCCTGGCAGGTATCCAGAATTTCTATGTTTTCTTCCAGGGTGTTTCTTGTTATTGTCTCTCCGTGTTCTTCTCGAAGGTGTCTTTTGGGGGCTCCGGCAGATAGATGGAATGTAAGTCGCCGAGACAGCCTCATTGTCGTCATGCCGATATACGAGGAAGAGAGGACTTCGCAGTTTCCTCTTGTGCAGTTGAACCTGTATATGACGTCAGACTTCTGGATTGTCTCTTTAGCCGGGCGAGTATTGTTTTTCAGTAGGAGGTGGCTTGTTTTCTTGTTTTTGTAGTATATTCGGAGGCTGATCTTCTTCTCCTGGTTTGTGGGTTTTAGGTTGCGGTGCACTATCTGCCTCATGATCCTTTCTTCTTCCTTGTGTGCTGTCGAGAAGAATGCTCTGTAGAAGATGGTAATTTCTTGCTTCTTTTCTGTTGTTTTTGGATTGTGCCAGCTATCCATGATCTTCTTGGTGTGGCGGTTGATTTCAATCTCGCTGAAGCCGTTATTGAGTAGAACTTGTGTTGAGCGCTCTATTTCGCTGTGCACTTGCTGCCATGTGCTGCAGTGAGTGAGTGCCCTTCTGACATATGCGCCGATTGTCGAATCTTTGTATCTTTGTGGACACTCACTCCTTCCATTGAGGCAGTGTCCGGGGTTTGTGGGCTTGACGAATACTTCTGTGTTGAAGGATTGCTCTTCTTGCTTTACGAGTATGTCCAGGAATGGGATGGAGTTGTTGACGCTCTTTTCTATTGTCAGCTTGAGGCCGGAAACTTCCTGTAGGCAAAGTCTGAGCCGCTCGGCGTCGTCGTCATTCTCGGTCTTGATGAATATGTCATCTATGTAGCGGCAGTATATATCTGGTTTGTCGAGCTTCTTGAATACTTCTTCTTCGACGCAGCCCATGAAGAAGTTTGCCAGTAATACTCCGAGGGGTGAGCCCATGGCTACTCCGTCAATCTGGCAGTACTTGTTTCCGCGTGGGCAGGTGAATGGAGCTTCTTTTGTGCAGCATTCCAGGAGATCTCGTAGGACGGCTTCAGGGATGTCGATGGGGGTGTTAGAGTTGTCATGGTATACCCGTTCGATGATGTATGGTGCGGTCCACAGGTACGTTTGTAAAGAGCGACTCGACATCAAGGGAAGCAACTCTTCCTCTTGTGTTGCTGGTCTTCAGGATGTCGAGAAAATCTGACGATGCTTGTAGGTTGTGTGTGGAGGGTACGTAGGGGGTCAGGTACAAAATATACATTAAATAATGTAAATATGTCTAAAAATATGTATACAAAATACACAGAATAGCGTAAAATCGTATCAAAATAAATAAACAGACTATCAATAAAATAATGTAAATTTGTATGAAAATAAAGATGCAAAATACCCATATAATGACGCATATTTGTTTAAAAATATATATACAAAAATACACATAAAATAATTAAATTTGTATCAAAATAAATATACAAAAGGCACATACAATAAAGAAAATTTGTATTGAAACAGATATGCGAAATACACATAAATAATGTAAATTTGTATCAAAATATATATATACAAATACACCTAAAATAGAGTAAATTTATATAAAAATATATATTAAAAATACATATAAAACTATGTAAATAAGTATAAAAATATATGTATATCAAATACACCTAAAATAATGAAAATTCGTATCAAAATCAATAAAAAAAATTCCGATAAAAGAACGTACAAATTTACATTATATATATATATATATATATATATATATATATATATATATATATATATATATATATATATATATATATATATATATATATATATATATATATATATATATATATATATATATATATATATATATATATATTTTCATACAAATTGAAATTTATTTTTTGTTTTTTGTATATATTTTATTCAAATTTTCGTAATTTTATGTGTATTTGTATATTTATTTTCCCAAAAATATACGTTGTTTTATCGGAATTTTGTTTATTTATTTTGATACGAATTTTCATCATTTTAGGTGTATTTGATATATGTATTTTTATACTTATTTACAGAAATTTATATGTATTTTGAATATATATTTTCATACAAATTTACTCTATATGTATATACAAAAAAACACAAAAATAATTTAAATTTGTATGAAAATAAATATACAAAATACACATAAAATTAGGTAAATTTGTATTGAAATACATATACAAAATACACTTAAAATAATGTAAATTTGAATGAAATTATATAAACAAATACACTTAAAATAACGTTAATTTGTATAAAATATATATAAAATACACATTAAATTATGAAAATATGTATAAAAAAATATATACAAAACACAAATAGTATAATATAAAATCGTATCAAAATATATACACAGAATATTAATAAAATAATGCTCATTTCTATGAAAACTAAGATGCAAAATACCTATAAAATAACGCATTTTTTATAAAATTATATATACCAAAATACACATAAAATATTTGAATTTGTATTAAAATAAATATACAAAATGCACATACAATAAGATAAATTTGTATTGAAATAGATATGCAAAATACATATAAAACAATGTAAATTTGTTTCAAAATATATATACGAATACACATAAAATAACGTAGATTTCTATAAATATATATATACAAAATACAAATAAAATTAAGTAAATACGAATCAAAAATGTATACAAAATACACATAAAATAATGTAAATTCGTATAAATATAAATAAACAAAATACCAATAAGAGAATGTGTATTTGTATAAATATAAATATACAAAATGCACATAAAATTATGTAAATTTGTATAAAACTATATACAAAAATACACAGAAGTAGTTAAATTTGTATGAAAATAGATATACAAAATACACACAAAATAAGCTAAATTTGAATTGAAATATATATACAAAATACATAAAAGAAAGTAAATTCGTTTCAAAATATTTTTAACAAATACACATATAATAACGTAAATTTGTAAAAAAATATATAAACAAAATACACATTAAGTAATGTAAATACGTATAAAAAATATTTACAAAATACACAAATAATCAAGTCATTCGCATCAAAATAAATAAACAAAAAACTAATTAAATAATGTAAATTTGTATGAGAAAACATATACAAAATACACATAAAAGTACGTTTTAAGTTTCAATAGAAATATATGTACAAAAATGCACATAAAATTAGTTTGCATAAAAAAATATATATACAAAACACACATTAGATAATGTAAATGAGTATAAAAATATGTATACAAAATACCTATGAAATAATCTAAACTCGTATCGAGTTAAATTAAGAAAATAACAATAAAATAATGTAATTTTGGATGAAAATATATATAGAAAACACACATAAAATTAACCTAAATACAAATACAAATATACACATTAAATAATTTAAAATTGAATGAAATAAATATACAAAATAAACATAAAATAAGGTAAATTTGTAATAAAATATATGTAAGAATACACATAAAATAATATAAATTTGTGTGAAAATATATATACAAATACACATAAAATAACATAAATTTGTATAAAATTTGTTTCAAAATATATACGAATACACACAATAAAATAACGTAGTTTTTTATGAAAATGTATATATAAAATACACATAAAATAATTTAAATACGTAGAAAATATATAAATGTAAATTGTAAAATTAAATACACAAAATTCCAATAAAAGAATGTATATTTGTAGGAAAATATATATACAAAAATAAATAAATAACTCAAATTTGTATAAAAATATATACAAAAATACACAAAAATAATTTAAATTTGTTTGAAAATAGATCTGCAAAATACACATAAAGTTAGGCAAATTTGTATTGAGATACATATACAAAACTCACATAAAATAATGTAAATTTGTATGAAAATAAATAAACAAATACATATAAAATCACGTAAATTTGGATAAAATATATATACAAAATATACATTAAATATTTTAAATATGTATAAAAATATATTATATTATATATATTTTTATTGATATTTGCGTTATTTATGTGTATTTGTATATGTTTTCTCATAGAAATTTACATTATTTTATTGGTATTTTGTCTATCTATTTTGATACGAATTACATGATTATTTGTGTATTTTGTACATTTTTTTTATACGCTTTTACATTATTTATGTGTATTTTGTTTATATATTTTTATACAAATTTACGTTATTATATGTGTATTTGTATAAGTATTTTGATACAAATTTACATTATTTTATGTATTTTGTATATATATTTCAATTCAAATTTAGCTTATTTTATGTGTATTTTGTATATCTATTTATTTTAATACAAAATCAAATATTTTATGTTTTTTCGTATATATATTTTTATAAAAAATGCGTTATTTTATGGGTATTTTGCATCTTAATTTTCATACAAATCTACATTATTTTATTAATATTTACTGTATTTATTTTGATACGATTTTACATTATTTTATTTGTGCTTTGTATATATTTTTTTATACATATTTACATTATTTAATGAGTTTTTTTTATATATATTTGATACAAATTTACGTTATTTTAAGTCTATATGTTTCTATATTTTCATTCAAATTTACATTATTTTATGTGTATTTTGTATATGTATGTCAATACAAATTTACCTAATTATATATGTTTTTTGTATATTTATTTTCATACAAGTTTAAATTATTTTTGTGTATTTTTGTATATAGTTTTATACAAATTTAGGTTATTTTATGTGTATTTTGTATATCTATTTTCATACAAATACACATTCTTTTCATGATATTTTGTTTATTTATTTTGACACGAGTTAACATTATTTAATGTGTATTTTCTCTATATATTTTTATACGTATTTACATTACTTCAAGAGTTTTTTGTATATATATTTCTATAGAAATCTACGTTATTTTAAGTGTATTCGTATATATATTTTGAAACAAATTTACATTGTTTTATGTGTATTTTACATATTTTTTCAATACAAATTTTCCTTATTGTATGTGCATATTGTATATTAATTTTAATACGAATTTGATTAATCTATGTGTATTTTTGTATATGTATTTTTATAAAAATATGCTTTATTTTATGGGTATTTTGCATCTTTATTTTCATACAAATTTACATTATTTTATTGATATTCTGTGTATTTATTTTGATATGATTTTACATTATTCTATGTGTATTTTGTATATATATTTTATATAAAATGTATTTGTTTTCATTTCATACAAATCTACATTATTTTATGTGTTTTTTGTACATGTATTTAAATACAAATTTAACTAGTTATATGTGTATTTTGTATATCTATTTTGTATGTATATTTTCATAGAAATTTACTCTATTTTATGAGTATTCGTATATATATTTTGATACAAATTTACATTATTGATGTGTATTTTGCATATCTATTTCAATACAAATTTACTTTATTGTACGTGCATTTTGTATATTTATTATAATACAAATTTAATTATTTTATATGTATTTTTGTATATATATTTTTATGCAAATATGCGTTATTATATGGATATTTTGCATCTTTATTTTCATACAAATTTACATTATTTTATTGATATTCTCTTTATTTATTTTGATACGATTTAACATTATTCTATGTGTATTTTGTATATATTTTTTTATACATATTTACATTATTTAATGTTCATTTTGTATATATATTTTATCAAAATCTACATTATTTTATGTGTACTTGTTTATATATTTTCATACAAATTTACACTATTTTATGTGTTTTTTGTATATATATTTTTCTACGTATTTAAATTATTTTATGTGTATTTTGTATATACATTTTCATAAAAAAATTACGTTATTTTATTGTGTGTATAAGTATACATTTTGATACAAATTTTATACAAATTCATGTTATTTAATGTGTGTTGGTATATGTATTTTCATACAAATTTTTATTATTTTATGTTTATTTTGTATATTTATTTCATTCAATTTTAAATTATTTTATGTGTATATTTGTATTTGTATTTAGGTTATTTTATGTGTATTTTGTATATATATTTTGATCCAAAATTACAATATTTTATTGGTATTTTCTTAATTTAATTCGATACGAATTTAGATTATTTCATAAGTATTTTGTATATATATTTTTATACTCATTTACATTATCTAATGTGTATTTTGTATATATTTTTTTATGCAAATTTATTTTATGTTAATTTTTGTACATATAATTTATATAAATTTGCGTTATTTTATGTATATAGTTTTATATAAATTTACGTTTTTTTATGTGCATTTTGTATATTTATATTTATACAAATACACATTATTTTATTGGTATATTGTTTATTTACATTTATACGAATTTACATTATTTTATGTGTATTTTGTATACATTTTTTTATACGTATTTACTTAATTTTATGTGTATTTTGTATATGTATTTTTATAGAAATCTACGTTATTTTATGTGTATTCGTATATATATTTTGAAACAAATTTACATTATTTTATATGTATTTTGCATATCTATTTCAATACAAATTTACCTTATTGAATGTGCATTTTGTATATTTATTTTAATACAAATTCAAATATTTTATGTGTATTTTGGTATCAATAATTTTATAAAAAATGCGTTATTTTATAGGTATTTTGCATCTTAATTTTCATACAAATTTATATTATTTTATTAATATTCTGTGTATATATTTTGCTACGATTTTACATCATTCAATTTGTGTTTTGTATATATATTTTTATACATATTTACATTATTTAATGTGTATTTTGTATATATATTTCATACAAATTTACGTTATTATATGTGTATTTGTTTATATATTTTCTTTCAAATTTACATTATTTTATGTGTATTTTGTATATGTATTTCAATACAAATTAACCGAATTTTATGTGTATTTTGTATATTTCTTTTCATATAATTTTAAATTAAATTAATATATATTTGAATGAAAATAAATTTACAAAATACACATAACATAACTAAAATTTGTATTAAAATATATACAAAAATACATAGAAATAATTTGAGTTTGTATGAAAATAGATATATAAAATACACATAAAAGTATTTAAATTTCTTTTGAAATGTATATACAAAATACCCATAAAATTTTGTAAATTTGTGTCAAAATATATAAACAAATACACATAAAATATCGTAAATTTGTATGAAAAATATATCCAAAATACACATAGAACAATGTCAATTCGTATCAAAATGAATGAGCAGAATATCAATAAAATAATGTAAATTTGTATGAAAATAAAGATGCAAAATACCCAAAAATAAAGCATATGTTTATAAAATACAGATACAAAATACACATCGAATAACTAAATTTGTATTACAATTAATATACAAAATGCGTATATAATAAGGTAAATTTGTATTGAAAAAATATGCAACATACACGTTTACTCATACAAATTTATATTATTTTATTGGTATTTTGTTTATTTATTTTGATACGAATTACATGATTATATGTGTATTTTGTACACATTTTTTATACGTATTTACATTATTTAATGTGTATTTTGTTTATATATTTTCATACAAATTTACGTTATTATATGTGTATTTGTATAAATATTTTGATACAAATTTACTTTATTTCATGTATATTGTATATATATTTCAATTCAAATTTAGCCTATTTTGTGTGTATTTTGTAAATATTTTCATACAAATTTAATTATTTTTGTGTATTTTTTAATATAGTTTTATATAAATTTACGTTATTTTATGTGTATTTTGTATATTTATATTTATACAAATACACATTCTTTTTATTATTTTGTTTATTTATTTTGATACGAATTTACATTATTTTATGTGTATTTTGTATGCATTTTTTTTATACGTATTTACTTCATTTTATGTGTATTTTGTATATATATTTTTATAGAAATCTACGTTATTTTATGTGTATTCGTATACATATTTTGAAACAAATTTACATTGCTTTATATGTATTTTGCATATCTATTTCAATACAAATTTACCTTATTGTATGTGTTTTTTATATATTTATTTAAATACAAATCTAATTTTTTTATGTGTATTTTGATTATATATATTTTTATAAATAAAAAAAAATGCGTTATTTTATGGGTATTTTGCCTCTTTATTTTCATACAAATTTACATTATTTTATTAATATTCTGTGTATTTATTTTGATACGATTTTACATTATTTTATTTGTGTTTTGTATATATTTTTTTATACAAATTTACGTTATTTTAAGTGTATTTGCTTATGTATTTTCATTCAAATTTACATTATTTTATGTGTATTTTGTATATGTATTTCCATACAAATTTACCTAATTTTATGTGTATTTTGTATATTTATTTTCATACAAATTTAAAATATTTTTGTGTATTTTTGTATATAGTTTGATACAAATTTAGGTTATTTTATGTGTATTTTGAATATCTATTTTCATACAAATACGCATTCTTTTATTGATATTTTGTTTATTTATTTTGACGCGAATTTACATTATTTAATGTGTATTTTGTATATATATTTTTATACGTATTTACATCATTTCATGTGTATTTTGTATATATATTCCTATAGAAATCAACGTTATTTTATGTGTATTCGTATATATATTTTGAAACAAATTTACACTGTTTTACGTGTATTTTGCGTATTTTTTCAATACAAATTTACCTTATTGTATGTGCATTTTATATATTAATTTTAATACAAATTTAATTATTCTATGTGTATTTTTGTATATGTATTTTTTTTTTAAATATGCTTTATTTTATGGGTATTTTGCATCTTTGTTTTCATACAAATTTAAATTATTTTATTGATATTCCGTGTGCTTATTTTGATACGGTTTTACATTATTCTATGTGTATTTTGTATATATATTTTATACAAATGTACGTTTTTTTTATGTGTATTTGTTTTCATTTCATACAAATTTACATAATTTTATGTGTATTTTGTACATGTATTAAAATACAAATTTAACTAATTATGTGTATTACAAATACACATTCTTTTATTGGTATTTTGTTTATTTATTTTGATACGAATTTATATTATTTTATGTGTATTTTGTATATATATTTTTATAGAAATCTAAGTTATTTGATGTGTATTCGTATATATATTTTGAAACAAACTTACATTGTTTTATATGTATTTTGCATATCTATTTCAATACAAATTTACCTTATTGTATGGGTTTTCTATATATTTTTATAAATAAAAAAAAATGCGTTATTTTATGGGTATTTTGCCTCTTTATTTGCATAAAAATTTACATTATTTTATTAATATTCTGTGTATTTATTTTGATACGATTTTACATTATTCTATTTTTGTTTTGTATATATTTTTTAATACAAATTTACGTTATTTTAAGTGTATTTGTTTATGTATTTTCATTCAAATTTACATTATTTTATGTGTATTTTGTATATGTATTTCAATACAAATTTACCGAATTTTATATGTATTTTGTACAAAAAAGAAATAAAATAATGTAAAATCCTATCAATATAAATACACAGAATATCAATAAAATAATGTAAATTTGTATGAAAAGAAAGATGCAAAATTCCCATAAAATAGCGCATTATATATACCAAAATACACATCAAATATTTAAATTTGTATTGAAATAAACATACAAAATGCATATACAGTAAGGTAAATATGTATTGAAAGATATATTCAAAAATACATATAAAACAAAGTAAATTTGTTTCAAAATATATATACGAATACACATAAAATAACGTAGATTTCTATAGAAATATATATACAAAATACGCATGAAATTATGTAAATACGTATAAAAATATATATACAAAATACATATCTAGGTAAATTCCTGTCAAAATAAATAAACAAAATATCATGAAAAGAATGTGTATTTGTATGAAAATAAATAATAGATAATAAATTTGTATGAAATATATATGCAAGATACACATTAAATAATGTAAATATGTATAAAAAAATATATACAAAAAACAAATAGAATAATGTGAAACCGTATCAAAATAAATACACCGAATATCAATAAAATAATGTAAATTTGTATGAAAATAAAGATGCAAAATTGCCATCAAATAGCGCATTTCTTATAAAAAATATATATACCAAAATACACACAAAATATTTAAATTTGTATTGAAATAAATATACAAAATGCACATACAATAAGGTAAACTTGTATTTAAAGAGATATGAAAAAATACATATAAAACAATGTAAATTTGTTTCAAAATATATATACGAATACACATAAAATAACGTAGATTTCTATAAAAACATATATATACAAAATACACATAAAATTAAGTATATACGTATAAAAATAGATATACAAAATACACATAGAATAATGTAAAATTGTTTAAAAAAAAATAAACAGATTATAAAAAAAATAATGTAAATTTGTATGAAAATAAAAATGCAAAATACCCATAAAATAAAGCATATTTTTTTACAAAAATACATATACAAAAATACACATAGCATAATTAAATTTGTATTAAAATTAATATACAAAATGCATATACAATAAAGTGAATTTGTATTGAAAAAATATGCAAAATACACATAAAACAGTGTAAATTTATTTCAAAATATATATATGAATACTCATAAATCAACGTAGATTTCTATAGAAATATATATACAATATACACATCAAATGATGTAAACACGTATAAAAAAAAAATATATATATATATATATATATATATATATATATATATATATATATATATATATATATATATATATATATATATATATATATATATATATATATATATATATATATATATATATATATATATATATATATATATATATATAAATACACATCAAATAATGTAAATTCGTTAAAATAAATAAACAAAATATCAATAAAAGAATGTGTATTTGTATGAAAATAGATATACAATATACACATAAAATCACCTAAATTTGTATAAAACTATATACAAAATATACAAAATAATTTTAATTTGTATAAAAATAAATATACAAAATACACATAAAATTAGGTAAATTTGTATTAAAATACATTTACAAAATACACATAAAATAATGTAAATTTGAATGAAAATATATAAACAAATACACTTAAAATAACGTAAATTCATATAAAATATATATACAAAAAACACATTAAATAATGTAAATATGTATAAAAAAATATATACAAAACACAAATAGAATAATATAAAATCGTATCAAAATAAATACACAGAATATTAATAAATTAATGTAAATTTGTATGAAAATTAAGGTGCAAAATACCCATAAAATAACGCATTTTTTTTATAAAAATATATATACCAAGACACACATAAAATATTTGAATTTGTATTAAAATAAATATACAAAATGCACATACAATAAGGTAAATTTGTATTGAAATAGATATGCAAAATACATATAAAACCATGTAAAAAATTTTGAAAATATATATACGAATACACATAAAATAACGTAGATTTCTATGAAAATAAATATACAAAATACACATAAAATGAAGTAAATACGTATAAAAAAAGGTAAACAAAATACAAATCAAATAATGTAAGCTCGTATCAAAATAAATAAACAAAATACTAATAAAAGAAGTTGTATAGTATAAATATAAATATACAAAATACAAATAAAATAACGTAAATTTATATAAAACTATATGCAAAAATACACAAAAGTAATTAAATTTGTGTGAAAATAAAAATACAAAATACATGTATATTTTGTATATTGTATAAAACTATATACAAAATACATAAAAATAATTTTAATTTGTATGAAAAGAAATATACAAAATACACGTAAAATTAGGTAAATTTGTATTGAAATACATATACAAAATACACATCAAATAATGTAAATTTGAATGAAAATATATAAACAAACACACTTAAAATAACGTAAATTTGTATAAAATATATATGCAAGATACACATTAAATAATGTAAATGTGTATAAAAAAATATATACAAAAAACAAATAGAATAATGTAAAATCGTATCAAAATAAATACACAGAATATCAATAAAATAATGTAAATTTGTATGAAAATAAAGATGCAAAATTCCCAAAAAATATCGCATTTTTTATAAAAATATATATACCAAAATACACATAAAATATTTAAATTTGTATTGAAATAAATATACAAAATGCATATACAGTAAGGCAAATTTATGAAATAATCTAAATTCGTATCGAATTAAATTAAGAAATACCAATAAAATAATGTAATTTTGGATGAAAATATATATACAAAATACTCATAAACTAACCAAAATACAAATACAAATATACACATAAAATAATTTAAAATTGAATGAAATAAATATACAAAATAAACATAAAATAAGGTAAATTTGTAATGAAATATATGAAAAAATACACATAAAATAATATAAATTTGTATGAAAATATATATACAAATACACATTAAATAACATGTATTTGTATAAAATTTGTATCAAAATATATACTAAAACACACAATAATAATAACGTAATTTTTTTTTATGAAAATGTATATACAAAATACACATAAAATATTTTAAATACGTAGAAAAATATATATACAAAAAACACATAAAATAATGTAAATATGTATGAAAATATATAAACAAATACACATAAAATAATGTAAATTTGGATAAAATATATATACAAAATGAACATTAAATAATGTAAATATGTATAAAAAATATATATACATAAAACACATAGAAAAAGGTTAAATCGTATCTAAATAAATAAAGAGAATATCAATAAAATAATGTAAATTTGTATGAAAATAAAGATGCAAAATATCCATATAATAACGCATATTTGCATAAAAATATATATACAAAAATACATATAAAATAATTAAATTTGTATTAAAATAAATATACAAAATGCACGTACAATAAAGTAAATTTGTATTGAAATAGATATGCAAAATACACATTAATAATGTAAATTTGTATCAAAATATATATACGAATACTCATAAAATAGAGTAAATTTCTATGAAAATATACATACAAAATAGATATACAAAATACACATATAACTAGTTAGATTTGTATTTAAATACATGTACAAAAACACATAAAATAATGTAGATTTGTATGAAATGAAAACAAATACATTTTATATAAAATATATATACAAAATACACATAGAATAATGTAAAATCATATCAAAATAAATACACAGAATATCAATAAAATAATGTAAATTTGTATGAAAATAAAGATGCAAAATACTCATAAAATAAAGCATATTTTGATAACAATACATATACAAAAATACACATAGATTAATCAAATTTGTATTAAAAGTAATATACAAAATACACATACAATAAGGTAAATTTGTATTGAAAAAATATGCAAAATACAATGTAAATTTGTTTCAAAATATATATACGAATACACATAAAATAACGCAGATATCTATAGAAATATATATACAAAAAACACTTGAAATAATGTAAATACGTATAAAAATATATATATAAAATACACATTAAATAATGTTAATTCGTGTCAAAATAAATAAACAAAATATCATGAAAAGAATGTGTATTTGTATGAAAATAGATATACAAAATACACATAAAATAACCTAAATTTGTATAAAACTATATACAAAAATACACAAAAATAATTTAAACTTGTAAGAAAATAAATATACAAAAAGCAAATAAAATTAGGTAAATTTGTATTGAAATACATATACAAAATACACATAAAATAATGGAAATTTCCAAAAATCCAAAAATACGAATTTAGATTATTTCATAGGTATTTTGTATACATATTTTTATACTCATTTACATTATCTAATGTGTGTTTTGTATATATTTTTTATGCAATATAATTTTATGTGCTATTTTGTACATATATTTTTATAGAAACTTAAAACGTTATTTTATGTGTATTTTGTATATGTTTTCTCATACAAATTTACATTATTTAATTAGTTTTTTGTTTATTTATTTTGATACGAATGTCTTGATTATTTGTATTTTGGAAATATTTTTTATACGTATTTACATTACTTAATGTATATTTGTTTATATATTTTTTTTCAAAACTACGTTATTATAAGTGTATTTGTTAAAAAATATTTTGAAACGAATTTACTTTATTTTATGTATTTTGTATATATATTTCAATTCAAATTTAGCTTATTTTGTGTGTATTTTGTATATCTATTGTCATACAAATTTAATTACTTCTGTGTATTTTTGTATATAGTTTAATACAAATTTACGTTATTTTATGTTCATTTTGTATATTTATATTTATACAAATACACACTCTCTTATTGGTATTTTGTTTATTTATATTTATACGAATTTACATTATTTTATGTGTATTTTGTATACATTTTTTACATTGTTTTATATTTATTTTGCATACCTATTTCAATACAAATTTACCTTATTGTATGTGCATTTTGTATATTTATTTCAATACAAATTCAAATATTTTATGTGTATTTTGGTATATATAATTTTATAAAAAATGCGTTATTTTATAGGTATTTTGCATCTTAGTTTTCATACAAATGTACATTATTTTATTAATATTCTGTGTATATATTTTGATACGATTTTATATTATACTATTTGTGTTTTGTATATATTTTTTTAAACATATTTCATTATTTAATGTGTATTTTTTATAAATATTTTATAAAAATTAACGTTATTTTAAGTGTATTTGTTTATATATTTTCATTCAAATTTACATTATTTTATGTGTATTTCTAATATTTATTTCAATACAAATTTATCTAATTTTATGTGTATTTTGTATATTTCTTTTCATACAAATTTAAACTATTTTTGTGTTTTTTTGTATAAACATATAGAGCTAATTTCTATGAAAATATATATTCAAAATACATATAAAATTATGTAAATAAGTATAAAAATATATATATCAAATACACCTAAAAAAATGAAAATTCGTATAAAAATAAATAAACAAAATTCCGATAAAAGAACGTCTATTTGTAGGAACATAAATATACAAAATACACATAAAATTACGAAAATTTGAATAAAAATATATACAAAAAAAACAAAAAAATAAATTTCAATTTGTATGAAAATAGATATACAAAATACACATATAATTAGTTAAATTTGTATTTAAATACATGTACAAAATACACATAAAATAATGTAAATTTGAATGAAATGAAAACAAATTCACATAAAATAACGTACATTTGTATAAAATAGATATACAAAATATACATAGAATAATGTAAAATCGTATCAAAATAAATACACAGAATATCAATAAAATAATGTAATATTGTATGAAAGTAAAGATGCAAAATACCCATAAAATAAAGCATATTTTTTTAAAAATACATATACAAAAATACATATAGAATAATTAAATTTGTATAAAAATTAATATACAAAATGCACGTACAATAAGGTAAATTTGTATTGAAAAAATATACAAAATGCACATAAAAGTGTAAATTTGTTTAAAAATCTATATACGAATACACATAAAATAACGTAGATTTCTATAGAAATATATATACAGAATACACATGAAATGATGTAAATACGTATAAAGATATATATATACAAAATACACATTAAATAATTTAAATTCTCGTCAAAATAAATCAACAAAATATCAATAAAAGAATGTGTATTTGTATGAAAATAGATATACAAAATACACATTAAATAACGTAAATTTGTATAAAACTATATACAAAATTACAAAAATAGTTTAAATTTGTTTGAAAATAGATATACAAAATATACCTAAAATTAGGTAAATTTGTAATGAAATACATATACAAAATACACATAAAATAATGGAAATTTGAATGAAAATATATAAACATATACACTTAAAATAACGTAAATTTGTATCAAATATATATACAAAATACACATTAAATAATGTAAATATGTATAAAAAAATATATACAAAACACAAAGAGAATAATGTAAAATCGTATCAAAAATAAATACACAGAATATTAATAAAATAATGTAAATTTGTATGAAAATAAAGATGCAAAATAGCCATAAAATAACGCTTTTTTTTTTAAATATATATACCAAAATACGCAAAATATTAAAATTTTTATTAAAATAGATATAAAAAATACACAAACTATAAGGTAAATTTGTATTGAAATAGATATGCAAAATACATATAAAACAAAGTAAATTTTTTTCAAAATATATATACGAATACACATAAAATAACGTAGATTTCTATAAAAATATATACAAAATACACATAAAATGAAGTAAATACGTATAAAAAAAATTAATACAAAATACACATAAAAATCGTATCAAAATAAATAAACAAAATACTAGTAAAAGAATGTGTATTTGTATAAATATAAATATACAAAATACACATAAAATATCGTAAATTTGTATAAAACTATATACAAAAATACACAGAAGTAATTAAATATGTATGAAAATATATATAGAAAATACAGCTAAATTAAGCTAAATTTGAATTGAAATGTACATACAAAATACATAAAATAATGTAAATCTGTATCAAAATATTTATACAAATACATATAATAACGTAGATTTGTTTAAAAATATATAAACAAAATACACATTAAGTAATGTAAAAACGTATAAAAATATGTACAAAATACATATATAATCATGTAATTCGTATCAAGATAAATAAACAAAATAGCAATAAAATAATGTAAATTTTATAAGAAAACATATACAAATAACGCAAATTTCTATAAAATATATGTACAAAAATGCACATAAAATAAAGTAAATTTGCATAAAAATATATATATAAAACACACACTAAATAATGTAAATGCGTACATGAAATAGCCTAATTTGTATAAAACTATATAAAAAGAAACACAAAAATAATTCTAATTTGTTTGAAAAGAAATATACAAAATACACATAAAATTAGGTAAATTTGTATTGAAATACATATACAAAATACACATCAAATAATGTAAATTTCAATGAAAATATATAAACAAATACACTTAAAATAACGTAAATTTGTATAAAATATATATGCAAGATAGACATTAAATAATGTAAATGTGTATAAAAAAAATATATACAAAAAACAAATAGAATAATGTAAAATCGTACCAAATAAATACACAGAATATCAATAAAATAATGTAAATTTGTATGAAAATAAAGATGCAAATTCAGAAATTATCGCATTTTTTATAAAAATATATATACCAAAATACACATAAAATATTTAAATTTGTATTGAAATAAATATACAAACTGCATATACAGTAAGGTAAATTTGTATTGAAATAGATATGCAAAATACATATAAAACCATGTAAATTTTTTTCAAAATATATATACGAATACACATAAAATAACGTAGATTTCTATAGAAATATATATACAAAATACATATGAAATTATGTAAATACGCAAAGAAATATATATACAAAATACATATTAAATAATGTAAATTCGGGTCAAAATAAATAAACAAAATATCATGAAAAGAATGTGTATTTGTATGAAAATAGATAATAGATAATTAATTTGTATAAAATATATATGCAAGATACACATTAAATAATGTAAATATGTATAAAAAAGTATATACAAAAAACAAGTAGAATAATGTAAAATCGTATCAAAATAAATACACCGAATATTAATAAAATAATGTAAATTTGTATAAAAATAAAGATGCAAAATTCCCATAAAATAGCGCATTTCTTATAAAATATATATACCAAAATACACATAAAATATTTAAATTTGTATTGAAATAAATATACAAAATGCACATACAATAAGGCAAATTTGTATTGAAAGAGATATGCAAAAATACACATCATATAAAACAATGTAAATTTGTTTCAAAATATATATACGAATACAAATAAAAAAACGTAGATTTCTATAAAAATATATATACAAAATACATAAAATTAAGTAAATACGTATAAAAAATGTATACAAAATACACGTAAAATAATGTAAATTCGAATTAAAATAAATAAACAAAATACCAATTAAAGAATGTGCATTTGGATGCATATAAATATACAAAATACACATACAAAATAAACATAAAATTTAAAAATATATAAACAAAATACACATTAAGTAATGTAAATACGTATAAAAAATATGTACAAAATACATATATAATCATGTAATTCGTATCAAAATAAATAAACAAAATAGCAATAAAATAATGTAAATTTGTATGAGAAAACATATACAAATAACGCAAATTTCTATAAAAATATATGTACAAAAATGCACATAAAATAAAAGTAAATTTGCATAAAATATATATATAAACACACAATAAATAATGTAAATGCGTACATAAAATAGCCTAATTTTATAAAACTATATACAATAATACACAAATAATTTAAATTTTTGAAAAATATACAAAATACACATAAAATTAGGTAAATTTGTATTGAAATACATATACAAAATAATGTAAATTTGAATGAAAATATATAAACAAATACACTTAAAATAACGTAAATTTGTATAAAATATATATGCAAGATACACATTAAATAATATAAATGTGTATAAAAAAATATATACAAAAAACAAATAGAATAATGTAAAATCATACAATATAAATAAATAGAATATCAATCAAATAATGTAAATTTGTATGAAAAGAAAGATGCAAAATTCCCATAAAATAGCGCATTTTTTATAAAAATATATACCAAAATACACATAAAATATTTAAATTTGTATTGAAATAAATATAGAAAAATGCATATACAGTAAGGTAAATTTGTATTGAAAGAGATATTCAAAAATACATATAAAACAATGTAAATTTGTTTCAAAATATATATACGAATACATATAAAATAAAGTAGATTTCTATAGAAATATATATACAAAATACATATGAAATTATGTAAATACGTATAAAAATATGTATACAAAAAACATATCAAATAATGTAAATTCGTGTCAAAATAAATAAACAAAATATCATGAAAGAATATGAAAATCAATACATAATAAATTTGTATAAAATATATATGCAAGATACACATTAAATAATGTAAATATATATAAAAAAGTATATACAAAAAACAAACAGAATAATGTAAAATCGTATCAAAATAAATACACCGAATATTAATAAAATAATGTATATTTGTATATAAAACAATATAAATTTGTTTCAAAATATATATACGAATACTAATAAAAAAACGTAGATTTCTATAAAAATATATATATACAAAATACACATAAAATTAAGTAAATACGTATAAAAAATGTATACAAAATACACATAAAATAATGTAAATTCGAATTAAAATAAATAAACAAATACCAATTAAAGAATGTGCATTTGGATGCATATAAATATACAAAATACACATACAAAATAAACATAAAATAAGGTAGATTTATAATAAAAAATATGTACAAAACACATAAAATAATGTAAATTTATATGAAAATATATATACAAATACACATAAAATACCATGAATTTGTATAAAAATATGTATTCAAAATAAATATTAAATAATGTAAAAGCGTATAAAATATATATACAAAGTACATATAAATAAAATAAATTCGTATCAATATAAATCAACAAAACACCAATAAAATAATATATATTTGAATGAAAATAAATTTACAAAATACATATAACATAACTAAAATTTGTATTAAAATATATACAAAAATACATAGAAATAATTTGAGTTTGTATGAAAATAGATATACAAAATACACATAAAACTAGGTAAATTTCTTTTGAAATGTATATACAAAATACCCATAAAACATTGTAAATTTGTGTCAAAATATATAAACAAATACACATAAAATAACGTAAATTTGTATGAAAAATATATACTAAATACACATACAATAATGTCAATTCGTATAAAAATGAATGAGCAGAATATCAATAAAATAATGTAAATTTGTATGAAAATAAAGATGCAAAATACCCAAAAAATAAAGCATATGTTTATAAAATACAGATACAAAATACACCTCGAATAATTATATTTGTATTAAAATTAATATACAAAATGCGTATATAATAAGGTAAAATTGTATTGAAAAAATATGCAACATACACGTTTACTCATACAAATTTATATTATTTTATTGGTATTTTGTTTATTTATTTTGACACGAATTACATGATTATATGTGTATTTTGTAGATATTTTTTTATACGTATTTACATTATTTAATGTGTATTTTGTTTATATATTTTCATACAAATTTACGTTATTATATGTGTATTTGTATAAATATTTTGATACAAATTTACTTTATTTCATGTATTTTATATATATTTCAATTCACATTTAGCTTATTTTGTGTATTTTGTATATATTTTCATACAAATTTAATTACTTCAGTGTATTTTGTATATAGTTTTATATAATTTACGTTATTTTATGTGTATTTTATATTTATATTTATACAAATACACATTCTTTTATTGGTATTTTGTTTATTTATTTTGATACAATTTACATTATTTTATGTGTATTTTGTATACGTATTTACTTCATTTTATGTGTATTTTGTATATATATTTTATAGAAATACGTTATTTTATGTGTATTCGTATATATATTTTGAAACAAATTTACATTGTTTTATATGTATTTTCCATATCTATTTCAATACAAATTTACCTTATTATATGTGTTTTTTGTATAATTATCTTAATACAAATTTAATTTTTTTATGTGTATTTAGGTATATATATTTTTATAAATAAAAAAAATGCATTATTTTATGGGTTTGAATGAAAGTACATAAATAAATACACATAAAATAACGTAAATTCGTATAAAAAAATATGTACAAAACACAAATAGAATAATGTAAAATCGTATCAAAATAAATACAGAGAATATTAATAAAATAAGGTAAATTTGTAATAAAATATATGTAAGAATACACATAAAATAATATAAACTTGTATGAAAATATATATACAAATACTCATAAAATAACATGAATTTGTATAAAATTTGTTTCAAAATATATACGAATACACACAATAAAATAACGTAAATTTTTATGAAAATGTTTATATAAAATACACATCAAATAATTTAAATACGTAGAAAAATATATATACAAAATACACATAAAATTATGTAAATTCGTAAAAAATTAAATACACAAAATTCCAATAAAAGAATGTATATTTGTAGGAAAATATATATACAAAAAAAAATAAAATAACTAAAATTTGTATAAAAATATATACAAAATACACAAAAATAATTTTAATTTGTTTGAAAATAGATATGCAAATACACATAAAGTTAGGCAAATTTGTATTGAAATACATATACAAAACTCACATAAATAATGTAAATTTGTATGAAAATATATAAACAAATACATATAAAATAACGTAAATTTGGATAATATATATACAAAATATACATTAAATATTTTAAATATGTATAAAATATATTATATTACATATATTTTTATTGATATTTACGTTATTTATGTGTATTTGTATATGTTTTCTCATAGAAATTTACTTTATTTTATTGGTATTTTGTCTATTTATTTTGATACGAATTACATGATTATTTGTGTATTTTTTACATTTTTTTATACGTATTTACATCATTTAATGTGTATTTTGTTTATATATTTTTATACAAATTTATGTATAAAAATATACATAATGTAAATTTTGATACAAATTTACATTATTTTATGTATTTTGTATATATATTTCAATTCAAATTCAGCTTATTTTATGTGTATTTTGTATATCTATTTATTTTAATACAAAATCAAATATTTTATGTTTTTTCGTATATATATTTTTATAAAAAAATGCGTTATTTTATAGGTATTTTGCATCTTAATTTTCATACAAATTTACATTATTTTATTAATATTTTCTGTATTTATTTTGATACGATTTTACATTATTTTATTTGTGTTTTGTATATATTTTTTTATACATATTTACATTATTTAATGTGTTTTTTGTATATATATATTTGATACATATTTACGTTATTTTAAGTCATTTTACGTGTATTTGTTTATATATTTTGACACAAATTTACAATATTTTATGGGTATTTTGTATATATATTTCAAGAGAAATTTACCTAGTTTTATGTGTATTTTGAATATCTATTTTCATAGAAACTCAAATTATTTTTGTATATTTTTGTATTTATTTCAATACAAATTTTAGTTATGTTATGTGTATTTTGTAAATCTATTTTCATTCAAATATATATTATTTTATTGGTATTTTGTTGATTTATATTGATACGAATTTACATTATTTTATATGTACTTTGTATATATATTTTATACATTTAAATTATTTAATATTTATTTTGAATATATAATTTTATACAAATTCATGGTATTTTATGTGTATTTATATATATTTTCATATAAATTTACATTATTTTATGTGTATTTGTACATATTTCATTACAAATTTACCTTATTTAATGTTTATTTTGTATGTGTATTTTACATTTATATTTATACAAATACATTCTTTTATTGGTATTTTGTTTATTTATTTTTGTTTCAATTTACATTATTTTATGTATTTTGTTTACATTTTTTATACGTATTTACTTAATTTTATGTGTATTT
Organism: Eriocheir sinensis; assembly: GCF_024679095.1. NCBI lineage: Eukaryota > Metazoa > Arthropoda > Malacostraca > Decapoda > Varunidae > Eriocheir > Eriocheir sinensis. Next base: position 79,263 of record NW_026111652.1, read on the forward strand.
TGTATATATATTTTATAGAAATCTACGTTATTTTATGTGTATTCATATATTTTGAAACAAATTTACATTGTTTTATATGTATTTTGCATATCTCTTTCAATAGAAGTTTACCTTATTGTATGTGCACTTTGTATATTTATTTCAATACAAATTTAAATATTTTATGTGTTTTTGGTATATATATTTTTATAAGAAATGCGCTATTTGATGGGAATTTTGCATCTTTATTTTCATACAAATTTACATTATTTTATTAATATTCGGTGTATTTATTTTGATACGATTTTATATTATTCTATTTGTTTTTTGTATATATATTTTTGTGTATTTTTGTATATAGTTTTATACAAATTTAGGTTATTTTATGTACGCATTTACATTATTTAATGTGTGTTTTTGTATATAAATTTTCATGCAAATTTACTTTATTTTAAGTGCATTTTTGTACATATATTTTTTTAGAAATTTGCGTTATTTTATGTGTATTTGTATATGTTTCTCTCCTTTACAATTTACATTATTTTATTGCTATTTTGTTTATTTATTTTGATACGAATGAAAATAGATATACAAAATATACATAAAATAAACTAAATTTGTATTGAAATATATATACAAAATACATAAAATAATGTAAATTTGTATCAAAATATTTTAACAGATGCGCATAAAATAACGTAAATTTGTTTTAAAATATACAAAATACACATTAAATAATGTATATATGTATAAAATAGATATATGGAAAACACAAATAGAATATTGTAAAATCGTATCAAAATAAATACACAGAATATTAATAAAACAATGTAAATTTGTATGAAAATAAATATGCAAAATACCCATTAAATAACGCATTTTTTTTTAAATATATATACCAAAATACACATGAAAAATTAAATTTTATTAAAATAAATATACAAAATACACAAACAATAAGGTAAATCTGTATTGAAATAGATATGCAAAATACATATAAAACAATGTAAATTTCTTTCAAAATATATATACGAATACACATAAAATAACGTAGAGTTGTATAAAAATATATATCCCAAAATACACATAAAATGAAGTAAATACGTATAAGAAAATGTATACAAAATACACATAAAATAATGTAAATTCGTATCAAAATAAATAAACAAAATACCAATAAAAGAATGTGTATTTGTATAAATATAAATATACAAAATACACATAAAATAACGCAAATTTGTATAAAACTATATACAAAAATACACAGAAGTAATTAAATTCGTATGAAAATAGATATACAAAATACAGATAAAATAAGCTAAAGTTGAATTGAAATGTATATACAAAATACATAAAATAATGTAAATTTGTATCAAAATATTTATAAAAATACATATAATAACGTAAATTTGTTTAAAAATATATAAACAAAATACACATTAAGTAATGTAAATACGTATAAAAAATATGTACAAAATACACATATAATCATGTAACTCGTATCAAACTAAATAAACAAAATATCAATAAAATAATGTAAATTTGTATGAGAAAACATATACAAATACATATAAAATAACGCTAATTTGTATAAAAGTATATGTACAAAAATGAACGTAAAATGAAGTAACTATGGATAAAAATATTTATACAAAACACACATTAAATAATGTAAATACGTCCATAAAATAACCTAAATTTGTATAAAACTATATACAAAAATACACAAAAATAATTTAAATTTGTATGAAAAGAAATATAAAAAATACAAATAAAATTAGGTTAATTTGTATTGAAATACATATACAAAATACACATAAAATAAGGTAAATTTGAAAGAAAATATATAAACAAATACACTTATAATAAAGTAAATTTGTATGAACTATATATACAAAATACACATTAAATAATGTAAATATGTATAAAAAAATATATACAAAACAAAAATAGAATAATGTAAAATCATTATCAAAATTTACGTTATTATATGTATTTTATAAATATTTTGATACAAATCTACATTATTTTATGTATTTTATATACATTCAATTCAAATTTAGCTTATTTTATCTGTATTTTGAAAATCTATTTCATACGAATTTAATTACTGTGTATTTTTGTATATATAATTTATACAAATTTACGTTATTTATGTGTATTTTGCATATTTATATTTATACAAATACATTCTTTTATTGGTATTTTGTTTATGTATTTTGATACAGGTTTACATTATTTTATGTGTATTTTGTATACATTTTCTTATACGTATTTACTTAATTTTATGTGTATTTTGTATATATATTTTAATGCAAATCTACGTTATTTTATGTGTATTCGTATATATATTTTGAAACAAATTTACATTGTTTTATATGTATTTTGCATATCTATTTCAATACAGATTTACCTTATTGTATGTGTATTTTGTATATTTATTTAATACAAATTAATTTTTTCATGTGTATTGAAAAAATATGCAAAATAAACATAAAACATTGTAAATTTATTTCAAAATATATATACGAATACTAATAAATCAACGTATATTTATATAGAAATATATATACAAAATACACATCAAATGATGTAAACACGTATAAAAAAAAAAAAAAAAAAAAAAAATATATATATATATATATATATATATATATATATATATATATATATATATATATATATATATATATATATATATATATATAATACACATTAAATAATGTAAATTCGCGTCAAAATAAATAAACAAAATATCAATAAAAAGAATGTATTTGTATGAAAATAGATATACAATATACACATAAAATCACCTAAATTTGAATAAAGCTATTTACAAAAATACACAAAAATAATTTTAATTTGTATGAAAATAAATATACAAAATACACATAAAATTAGGTTAATTTGTATTGAAATACATATGCAAAATACACATAAAATACTGTAAATTTGAAAGAAAATATATAAAAAAATACACATATAATAACGTAAATTTGTATGAAATATATATACAAAATACACATTAAATAATGTAAATATGTATAAAAAAATATATACAAAACACAAATAGAATAATGTAAAATCGTATCAAAATATATACACAGAATATTAATAAAATAATGTAAATTTGTTTGAAAATTAAGATGCAAAATACTTATAAAATAACGCATTTTTTAAAAAATTATTGATACCAAAATACACATAAAATATTTGCACATACAATAAGGTAAATTTGTATTGAAATAGATATGCAAAATACATATCAAATAATGTTAATTAGTTTCAAAATATATATACGAATACACATAAAATAACGTAGATTTCTATAAAAATACATATACAAAATACACATAAAATTAAGTTAATACGTATAAAAAAATGTATACAAAATAAACATAAAGTAATGTAAATTCGTATAAATGTCAATAAACATTATACCAATAAAAGAATGTGTATTTGTATAAATATAAATATACAAAATGCACATAAAATAACGTAAATTTATATAAAACTATATACATAAAATAACGCAAATTTCTATAAAATATATGTACAAAATAAACATAAAATAAATTTGCATAAAAATAAATATACAAAACATACATTAGATAATGTAAATGGTATAAAATATGTATACAAAATACCTATGAAATAATCTAAATCGTATCGAATTAAATTAAGAAAATACCTATAAAATATTATAATTTTGGATGAAAATATATATACAAAATACACATAAAATAACCTAAATACAAATACAAATATACACATGAAATAATTTAAAATTGAATGAAATAAATATACAAAATAAACATAAAATAAGGTAAATTTGTAAGGAAATATGAAAAAATATACATAAATAATATAAATTTGTATGAAATATATATACAAATACACATTAAATAACATGAATTTTATAAAATTTGTATCAAAATATATACTTATACACACAATAAAATAACGTATTTTTTTATGAAATGTATATACAAAATACACATAAAATAATTTAAATACGTAGAAAAATATATATACAAAAAACACATAAAATAATGTAAATTTGTATGAAAATATATAAACAAATACACATAAAATAATGTAAATTTGGATAAAATATATATACAAAATGAACATTAAATAATGTAAATATGAAAAAATATATATACAAAATACATAGAATAATGTTAAATCGTATCAAAATAAATAAAGAGAATATCAATAAAATAATGTAAATATGTATGAAAATAAGATGCAAAATATCCATATAATAACGCATATTTGCAAAAAATATATATACAAAATACATATAAAATAATTAAATTTGTGTTAAAATAAATATACAAATGCACATTACAATAAAGTAAATTTGTATTGAAATAGATATGCAAATACACATCAATAATGAAGTTGTATCAAAATATATACAAATACTCATAAAATAGAGTAAATTTCTATGGAAAATAAACATACAAAATAGATATACAAACTACACATATAACTAGTTAAATTTGTATTTAAATACATGTACAAAAAACACAGAAAATAATGTAGATTTGTATGAAATGAAAAAAAAATACATTTTATATAAAATATATATACAAAATACACATAGAATAATGTAAAATCATATCAAAATAAATACACAGAATATCAATGAAATAATGTAAATTTGTATGAAAATAAATATGCAAAATACCCATAAAATAAAAAATATTTTTATAAAAGTACATATACAAAAAATTCTTATAGAATAATTAAATTTGTATTAAAACTAATATACAAAATGCTCATATAATAAGGTAAATTTATATTTAAAAAATATGCAAAATACACATGAAACAATGTAAATTTGTTTCAAAATTTATATACGAATACACATAAAATAAATTATATTTATATAGAAATATATATACAAAATACACTTAAAATAATGTAAATACGTATAAAAATATATATACAAAATACACATAAAATAATGTTAATTCGTGTCAAAATAAATAAACAAAATATCATGAAAAGAATGTGTATTTGTGAAAATATATACAAAATACATAAAAATAACCTAAATTTGTATAAAACTATATACAAAATACACAAAAATAATTTAAACTTGTGAAAATAAATATACAAAAACATATAAAATTAGGTAAATTTGTATTGAAATACATATACAAAATACACATAAAATAATGTAAATTTGAATGAAAATATATAAACATATAGACTTAAAGAATGTAAATTTGTATCAAATATATATACAAAAACATTAAATAAAGTAAATATGTATAAAAAAAATATATACAAAACACAAATAAAATTATGTAAAATCGTATCAAAATAAATACAGAAAATATTGATAAATAATGTAACATATACGCATTTTATAAAATATATATACGAAAAAACATAAAATATTTGATTTTGTATCAAAATAAATAGATATACCAAATACATATAAAAATAAGCTAAATTTGAATTGAAATATATATACAAAATACATAAAATAATGTAAATTTGTATCAAAATACTTATACAAATACACATATTAACGTAAATTTGTATAAAATATATAAACAAAATACACATTAAATAATGTAAATACATTATAAAAAAATCTACAAAATTCACAAATAATCATGTTATTCATTGTCAAAATAAATAGACAAAATACCAATAAAATAATGTAAATTTCTAGAAAACATATACAAAATACACATAATTAACGCAAATATCAATAAAATATATATAATATATATTTTTATACATATTTAAAATATTTAATGTATATTATGTATATATATTCTATCAAATTTACGTTATTTTATATGTATTTATATATTTTCATACAAATTTACATTATTTTATGTGAGTTTTGTATATATTCAATACAAATTTGCCTAACTTATGTGTATTTTGCATATTTATTTCAAACAAATTTAAATTATTTTTGTGTATTTTGTATATATTTTTATACAAATTTTAGTTATTTTATTTGTTTTTTATATATATTTTCCTACAAATATACATTCTTTATTGGAATTTTGTGTATTTAATTTTACAAGTTACATTATTTTATGTATTTTGTATATATATTTTTTACATATTTAAATTATTTTGTATATTATATATACATTTCATAAAAATTTACGTTATTTTTGTGTGTATTCGTATATATTTTGAAACAAATTTTATACAAATTCATGTTATTTTATGTGTATTTGTATATATTTTTCTACAAATTTATATTATTTCATGTGTATTCTTATATATTTATTACAAATTTATCTTATTTTATGTTTATTTTGTATATTTATTTCATTCAATTTTAAATTATTTAATGTGTATATTTGTATTTGTATTTAGGTTATTTTATGTGTGTTTTCTATATATATTTTCATCCAAAATTACATTATTTTATTGTTCTTTTCGTAATTTAACTCGATACGAGTTTAGATTATTTCATAGGTATTTTGTATACATATTTTATACATTACATTATCTAATGTGTGTTTTGTATATATTTTTTGATGGAAACTAATTTTATGTGCATTTTTGTATATATTTTTTTATAGAAACTTAAAACGTTATTTTATGTGTTTTTTGTATATGTTTTCTGATACAAATTTACATTATTTAATTAGTTTTTTTGTTTATTTATTTTGATACGAATGACTTGATTATTTGTGTATTGGGTAAATATTTTTTTATACGTATTTACATTACTTAATGTGTATTTTGTTTATATATTTTATTACAAATTTACGTTATTATATGTGTATTTGTTAAAATATTTTGAAACGAATTTACTTTATTTTATGTATTTTGTATATATATTTCAATTCAAATTTAGCTTATTTTGTGTGTATTTTGTATATCTATTTTCATACAAATTTAATTACTTCTTTGTATTTTTGTATATAGTTTTATACAAATTTACGTTATATATATTCATTTTTTATATTTATATTTATAGAAATACACATTCTCTTATTGGTATTTTGTTTATTTATATTTATACGAATTTATAATATATTATGTGTATTTTGGTATATATATTTTTAAAAAAAATGCGATATTTTTTGGGAACTTTGCATCTTTATTTTCATACAAATTTACATTATTTTATTGATATTCTGTGTATTTATTTTGATACGATTTTACATTATTCTATTTGTGTTTTTGTATATATTTTTTATACTACATTTACATTATTTAATGTGTCTCTTGCATATATATTATATACAAATTTACGTTATTTTAAGTGTGTTTGTTTTTATATATTTCATTCAAATTTACATTATTTGATGTATTTTGTATATGTATTTCAATACAGATTTACCTAATTTTACGCGTATTTTGTATATTTCTTTTCATACAAATTTAAATTATTTTTGTGTATTTTTGTATACAATAAGGTAAATTTATATTGAAATAGATATGCAAATACATATAAAACAATGTAAAATTTGTTTCAAAATATATATATACGAATACATAAAATAACGTAGATTTCGATAAAATATATATATATATATACAAAATACACATAAAATGAAGAAAATACGTATAAAAAATGTATACAAAATACACATAAAATAAATGTAAATTCGTATCAAAATAAATAAACAAAATACCAATTAAAAATGTGTATTTTGTATAAAAATAAATATACAAAATACACATGAAAATATCATCAAATTTATATAAAACTATATACAAAATTACACAAAATAGTTAAATTTGTGAAAATAGAATATACAAAATACACATAAAATAAACTAAATTTGTGTATTTTGTTTATACTTTATATCAATTTACGTTATTTTATGTATTTTATATTAAATACATTCTTTAATGCTATTAGTATTTTGTTTATTTATTTACAAATACAGTTTATGCATGTTATTTGATAAAGTACATATTTTTATACATGTCATACTATTTAATGAAATATTTTGTATTATATATATATCTTTATAGAAAAATGCCTTTATTTTATTAATATTCGTAATATATATTTGATACATTGAAAATCTACATTATTTTACCTATGTATTTTTATATCTATTCTACAAATTTACCTTAATGTGTATTGCATTTCGTATATTTATTTTAATACAAATTCAAATATTTTTTGTGTTTTTGGTATATATATATTTTATAAAAAATACGCTATTTTAGAGTATTTCCATCTTAATTATCATACAAATTTACACATTATTTTATTAATATTCTGTTTATTTATTTTGATACGATTTACATTATTCTATTTGGCTATTTTGTATATGCACATTTGTATCTCAAATTAATGTGATTTATATATATATATATATATATATTTTATACAAATTTACGTTAATTTAAGTTTATAGTGTGTTGTATATATATTTTTAATTCAAATTTACACTATTTGATGTGTATTTTGTGAAATGTATTTAATACATTGTTTATATATTTTCATACAGAATTACATTATTTTATGAGTATTTTGTATGTGTATTTCAATCAAATTTGCCCCATGTAATTTTATGTATTTTGCCTATCTATTTTCAAACAAATTTAAAATTATTTTGCGTATTTTTATAAGTTTATACAAATTTTAGTTATTTTATTTGTATTTTTGTATATATATTTTCCTACATATATACATTCTATTATTGCAATTTTGTTTATTTATTTTAATACAATTTGACAAATTACTTTATGTATAGTACAGCATATGTCTCCTGTATTTCCCCGTATTTACATTATTTTATGTATTTTGGATATATGTTTTCATAAAAATTTACGTTATTTTTATTGTGCTCTCGTATATATTTTGATACAAATTTTATACGGAAATTTATATTTATGTGTATCTGTATTATATATTTTCATACAAATTTAAATTATTTTATGTGTAATTTGTACATATATTTCATTACAAATTTACCTTATTTTATATTTTGTTTCATATATTCATTTCATGCAGTTTTAAATTATTTTATGTGTATATTTGTATTTGTATTTAGGTTATTTTATTTGTATTTCTGTATACATTTTCATCCAAAATTACATTATTTTATTGTTTTTTTGTTAATTTAATTCGATACGAATTTAGATTATTTCAAAGGTATTTTCTATACATATTTTTATACTCATTTACATTATCTAATGTGTGATTTGTATATATATTTTGATGCAAATTTACTTTATTTGATGTGCATTTTATTTTATATGTATTTTCTATATGTTTTCTCATACAAATTTACATTATATTATTGATATTTTGTTTATTTATTTTGATACGAACTACATGATTATATATGTATATATTTTTCTATATTTTTTATACATACTTACATTATTTAATGTGTATTTTGTTATGTGTTTTTATACAAATTTACGTTATTATATGTATTTGTATAAATATTTTACAAATTTACATTATGTGATGTATTTTGTAAATATATATATATATATATATATATATATATATATATATATATATATATATATATATATATATATATATATATATATATATATATATATATATATATATATATATATATATATATATATATATATATATATTTCAATTCAAATTTATTTTATATTATTTGTACTTTGTATATCTTTGTATTTTCACCCGCCGCCGAGTGGCTTAAAACTAACCACATGCTGTCAAGAAGACCACCTCTCACCCTGGACTCTAGATTCTAGGATTAAAGATGAGCTCCGGGAGGGCAGCAGCAGGCCAATGCAAAGATGGCGCCACTATAAACACTCGCCTGCGCCAGAACAGGCTGGGCCGAATATCAGGGACCCACTGGGAAGAAGCCTTGGGCCGACCATCAGGCCTCACCGAGAAAAAGCCTACTGGCGGCGCTATAGGCCATGCGACGTAAAAAAAAAAAAAAATTATCTATTTTCATTCAAATTTACTACTTTTGTGTATTTTTGTATATAGTTTTATACAAATTTACGATATTTTTATACCATTATTTTGTATATTTATTTTTATACAAATACACATTTTTTATTCAGTATTTGTTTATTTATTTTTATACTGAATTTACATTATTTTTATGTATATTTTGTATACATTTTTTTTTATACTGCATTTACTTCTATTTTTATGTGTATTTTGTATATATATTTTATAGAAATCTACACGTTATTTTATGTGTATTCGTATATATATTTTGAAACAAATTTTACATTGTTTTATATGTATTTTGCATATCAATATAAATTTACCTTATTGTATGTGCATTTTGTATATTTATTTTAACACAAATTAAAAAAAATTATATGTATTTTGGTATATATATTTTAAAAAAATGCTATATTTTATGGATATTTTGCTCCTTTATTTCATACAAATTTACATTATTTTATTAATATTCGTGTATTTATTTTGTTACGATTTTGTTATTATTCTATTTGGGTTTTGTATATATTTTTTTATACATATTTACATTTACTTAATGTGTATTTTGTATATATATTTTATACAAATTTACGTTATTTTTTTTACAACAAAGGAGCAGCTCAAGGGCACACAAAAAAGCAATAATAAAAAAAAAAGCCCGCTACTCGCTTTGCTCCTAAAAGTAAACAAAAGAGGTGTCCGAAAGGAAGATCAAATACAGGAGGAGAGGTGTCCCTGATACCCTCCTCTTGAAAGAGTTCAAGTCGTAGGCAGGAGAAATACAGATGAAGGAAGATTGTTCCAGAGTTTACCAGCGTGAGGGATGAAAGAGTGAATATGCTGGTTAACTCTTGCATAAGGGGTTTGGACAGTATAGGGATGAGCATGTGTAGATAGTCGAGTGCAGCGGGGCCGCGGGACGGGGGGAGGCATGCAGTTAGCAAGTTCAGAAGAGCAGTCAGCGTGGAAATATCGATAGAAGATAGAAAGAGAGGCAACATTGCGGCGGAATTTAAGAGGTGAAGACTATCAGTATGAGGAGGAGAGCTGATGAGACGAAGAGCCTTAGCCTCCACTCTGTCCAGAAGAGCTGTGTGAGTGGCCCCCACATGAGATGCATACTCCATACGAGGGCGGACAAGGCCCCTGTATATGGACAACAACTGTGGGGAGAAGAACTGGCGGAGACGGTACAGAACGCCCAGCCTCGAGGAAGCTGATTTAGTAAGAGATGAGATATAAGTTTCCAGTTGAGATTTTGAGTTAAGGACAGACCGAGGATGTTTAGTGTTGAGGAAGGTGATAGCTGGGTGTTGTCAAAGAATAGGGATGGTTGTTTGGAAGATTGTGTCAGTGGATAGGTGGAGAAACTGTGTTTTTGAGGCGTTGAAGGACACCAGGTTCTTCTTACCACAATCGGAAAAAATATTAAGGCCTGAGGCAAAGCGTACTGCAGCCTCCAGCCTTGATTCGTTAACTTCCTGAAGGTTGGTTATTCTATTATATCAATATATATTTTCATTCAAATTTACATTATTTTATGTGTGTTTTGTAAATGTATTTCAATACAAATTTACCTAATTTTATGTGTATTTTGTATACTTATTTTCAAAAAAATTTAAATTATTTTTGTGTATTTTTTTTATATAGTTTTATACAAATTTACGTTAATTTATGTGTATTTTGTATATCTATTTTCATACAAATACACATTCTTATATTGATATATTTTAAATTTTTTTTACACGAATTTACATTATTTAATGTCTATTTTGTATATATATTTTTTATATGTATTTACAGCATCTCAAGTGCTTTTTGTATATATATTTCTCTAGAAATCTGCGTTATTTTATGTCTATTCGTATATATATTTTGAAACAAATTTACATTGTTTTATGTGTATTTTGCATATTTTTTCAATACAAATTTACCTTATTGTATGTGCATTTTGTATATTAATTTTACTTCAAATTTAATTATTGAATGTGTATTTATGTATATGTATTTTTACAAAAATATGCTTTATTTTATGGGTATTTTGCATCTTTATTTTCATACAAATTTATATTATTTTATTGATATTTTGTGTATTTATTTTGATACGATTTTACATTATTGTATGTGTATTTTGTATATATATTTATTACAAATGTACGTTATTTTATGTGTATTTGTTTTCATTTCATACAAATTTTCATTATTTTATGTATTTTGTACATGTACAAATTTGTACAAATTTAACTAATTATATGTATTTTGTATATCAATTTTCATAAAATCAGAAATGATTTTGTTTGTTTTGTATATATTTTACAAATTTTCGTTATTTTATGTGTATTTTGTATATTTATTTTCCTACAAATATACGTTCTTTTATCGGAATTTTGTTTGTTTATTTTGATACAATTTACATTATTTTAAGTGTATTTGGTATATATTTTTATACTATTTACATCATTTTATATGTATTTTGTATGTATATTTTCATAGAAATTTACTCTATTTTATGTGTATTCGTATATATATTTTGATACAAATTTACATTATTGATGTGTATTTTACATATGTATTTCAATGCAAATTTACTTTATTGTATATGCATTTTGTATATTTATTTCAATACAAATTTAATTATTTCATGTGTATTTTTGTATATATATTTTTATGCATATATGCGTTATTATATGGGTATTTTGCATCTTTATTTTCATACAAATTTACATTATTTTATTGATATTTGTAATGAAATATATGTAAAAATGCACATAAAATAATGTAGATTTGTATGAAAATATATATACAAATACACATAAAATAACATGAATTTGTATAAAATTTGTATCAAATTATATACGAATACACACCATAAAAAAAAATATTATGAAAATATATGTACAAAATACACATAAAATAATGTAAATACGTAGAAAAATATATATACAAAATACACATAAAATAAAGTAAATTCGTATCAGAATAAATAGATAAAATTCCAATAAAGATATATTTGTTGGAAAATATATATAGAAAATACAAATAAAATAATGTAAATTTGTAAAAATATATACAAAACACAAATTATTTAAATTTGTTTGAAAATAGATATACAAAATACACATAAAATTAGGCAAATTTGTATTCAAATACATATAAAAATACACATAAAATAATGTAAGTTGAATGAAATATATAAACAAATACATTAAAATAACGTAAAATTGTATGAAATATATATACAAAATATACATTAAATAATGTAAATATGTATAAAAAATATATACAAAACAAATAGAATAATGTAAAATCGTATCAAAATAAATACACAGATTATTTATTTTTTGTTTTTTGTATATATTTTATTCAAATTTCAATTTTATGTGTATTTTGTATATTTATTTTCCTACAAATATACGTTGTTTATCAATTTTGTTTATTTATTTTCATACGAATTTTCATTTTTTAGAGTGTATTTGATATATATATTTTATACTTATTTACATAATTTTATATGTATTTGAATATATATTTTCATGAAATTTACTCTATATGTATATACAAAAAAACACAAAAATAATTTAAATTTGGATGAAAATAAATATACAGAATACACATAAAACTAGGTAAATTTGTATTTAAATACATATACAAAATACCCTTAAAATAATGTAAATTTGAATGAAATTATATAAACAAATACATTAAATAACGTTAATTTGTATAAAATATAAAAAAAATAAACATTAAATAATGAAAATTTGTGTAAAAAAATATATACAAAACACAAATAGTATAATATAAAATCGTATCAAAATATATACAGAATATTAATAAAATAATGTACATTTGTATGAAGACTAAGATGCAAAATACCTATAAAATAACGCTTTTTTTTTAAATTATATATACCAAAATACATATAAAATATTTGAATTTGTATTAAAATAAATATACAAAATGCACATACAATAAGGTAAATTTATATTGAAATAGATAGCATAAAATACATATAAAACAATGTAAATTTGTTTCAAAATATATATATGAATACACATAAAATAACGTAGAGTTCTATAAATATATATATACAATATACAAATAAAATTAAGTAAATACGAATGAAAAATGTATACAAAATACACATAAAATAATGTAAATTCGTATAAATATAAATAAACAAAATACCAATAAGAGAATGTGTATTTGTATAAATATAAATATACAAAATGCACTTAAAATAACGTAAAATTGTATAAAACTATATACAAAATACACAAGTAATTAAATTTGTATGAAAATAGATATACAAAATACACACAAAATAAGCTAAATTTGAATTGAAATATATATACAAAATACATAAAATAAAGTAAATTGTTTCAAAATATTTTTTAACAAATACACATATATAATAACGTAATTTTGTAAAAAATATATAAACAAAATACACATTAAATAATGTAAATACGTATAAAAAATATATACCAATACACATATAATCATGTCATTCGTATCAAAATAAATAAACAAAAAGTAATTAAATAATGTAAATTTTATGAGAAAACATATACAAAATACACATAAAATAACGTTTTAAGTTTCTATAAAAATATATGTACAAAAATGCACATCAAATTAAATTTGCATAAAAAATATATACAAAACACACATTAGATAATGTAAATGAGTATAAAATATGTATACAAAATACATATGAAATAATCTATATTCGTATCGAGTTAAATTAAGAAAATAACAATAAAATAATGTAATTTTGGATGAAAATATATATAGAAAACTCACATAAAATAACCTAAATAGAATTACAAATATACACATTAAATAATTTAAAATGAATGAAATAAATTTACAATATAAACATAAAATAAGGTAAATTTGTAATAAAATATGTAAGAATACACATAAAATAATATCAATTTGAATGAAAATATATATACAAATACACATAAAATAACATGAATTTATATAAAATTTGTTTCAAAATATATACGAATACACACAATAAAATAACGTAAATTTTTATTAAAATGTATATATAAAATACACATAAAATAATTTAAATACGTAGAAAAATATATATACAAAATACACATAAAATAATGTAAATTCGTAAAAAATTAAATACACAAAATTCCAATAAAAGAATGTATATTTGTAGGAAAATATATATACAAAAAACAAGTAAAATAGCTAAAATTTGTATAAAAATATATACTAAAATACAAAAAAATAATTTAAATTTGTTTGAAAATAGATATGCAAAATACACATAAAGTTAGGCAAATTTGTATTGAAATACATATACAAAACTCACATAAAATAATGTAAATTCTTATGAAAATATATAAAAAAATACACATAAAATAACGTAAATTTGGATAAAATATATATACAAAAAATACATTAAATATTTTAAATATGTATAAAAATATATTCAATATATATATTTTGCGTTATTTATGTGTATTTTGTATATGTTTTCTCATACAAATTTACATTATTTTATTGGTATTTTGTCTATTTATTTTGATACGAATTACATGATTATTCGTGTATTTTCTACATATTTTTTTTATACGTATTTACATTATTTAATGTGTATTTTGTTTATATATTTTTATACAAATTTACGTTATTTTATGTGTATTTGAATAAGTATTTTGATACAAATTTACATTATTTTATGTATTTTGTATATATATTTCAATTCAAATTTAGCTTATTTTATGTGTATTTTGTATATCTATTTATTTTAATACAAAATCAAATATTTTATATTTTTTCGTATATATATTTTTATAAAAAATGCGTTATTTTATGGGTATTTTGCATCTTAATTTTCATACAAATTTACATTATTTTATTAATATTTTCTGTATTTATTTTGATACGATTTTACATTATTTTATTTGTGTTTTGTATATATATTTTTATACATATTTACATTATTTAATGTGTTTTTTTATATATATTTGATACAAATTTACGTTATTTTAAGTCTATATGTTTATATATTTTCATTCAAATTTACATTATTTTATGTGTATTTTGTATATGTATTTCAATACAAATTTACCTAATTTTATATGTTTTTTGTATATTTATTTTCATACAAGTTTAAATTATTTTTGTGTATTTTTGTTTATAGTTTTATACAATTTAGGTTATTTTATGTATTTTGTATATCTATTTCATACAAATACATTATTTTCATGATATTTTTTTTATTTATTTTGACACGAATTAACCTTATTTAATGTGTATTTTGTATATATATGTTTTACGTATTTACATTATTTCAAGTGTATTTTGTATATATATTTCTATAGAAATTTGCGTTATTTTATGTGTATTCGTATATATATTTTGAAACAAATTTACATTGTGTTTTATGTGTATTTTGCATATTTTTTCAATACAAATTACCTTATTGTATGCATTTAGTATATTAAATATAATACAAATGTGATTAATCTATGTGTATTTTTGTATATTTATTTAAATAAAAATATGCTTTATTTTATGGGTATTTTGCATCTTTATTTTCATACAAATTTACATTATTTTATTGATATTCTGTGTATTTATTTTGATATGATTTTACATTATTCTATGTGTATTTTGTATATATATATATTTTATATAAAATGTATTTGTTTTCATTTCATACAAATCTACATTATTTTATGTGTTTTTTGTACATGTATTTAAATACAAATTTAACTAGTTATATGTTTATTTTGTATATCTATTTTGTATGTATATTTTCATAGAAATTTACTCTATTTTATGAGTATTCGTATATATATTTTGATACAAATTTACATTATTAATGTGTATTTTGCATATCTATTTCAATACAAATTTACTTTATTGTACGTGCATTTTGTATATTTATTTTAATACAAATTTAATTATTTTATATGTATTTTTGTATATATATTTTTATGCAAATATGCGTTATTATATGGATATTTTGCATCTTTATTTTCATACAAATTTACATTATTTTATTGATATTCTCTTTATTTATTTTGATACGATTTAACATTATTCTATGTGTTTTTGTATATATTTTTTTATACATATTTACATTATTTAATGTTCATTTTGTATATATATTTTATCCAAATTTACATTATTTTATGTGTATTTGTTTATATATTTTCATACATATTTACATTATTTTATGTGTTTTTTGTATATATATTTTCTACGTATTTAAATTATTTTATGTATATTTTGTATATACATTTTCATAAAAAATTACGTTATTTTTTTGTGTATAAGTATATATTTTGATACAAATTTTATACAAATTCATGTTATTTAATGTGTATTTGTATATATATTTTCATACAAATTTATATTATTTGATGTGTATTTTTTCATATATTTCATTACAAATTTACCTTATTTTATGTTTATTTTGTATATTTATTTCATTCAATTTTAAATTATTTTGTGTATATTTGTATTTGTATTTAGGTTATTTTATGTGTATTTTGTATATATATTTTCATCCAAAATTACATTATTTTATTGGTATTTCTTAATTTAATTCGATACGAATTTAGATTATTTCATAGGTATTTTGTATACATTTTTTTATACTCATTTACATTATCTAATGTGTGTTTTGTATATATATTTTTATGCAAATTTATTTAATGCTCATTTCTGTACATATATTTTATAGAAATTTGCGTTATTTTATGTATATAGTTTTATATAAATTTACGTTATTTTATGTGCATTTTGTATATTTATATTTATACAAATACACATTCTTTTATTGGTATATTGTTTATTTACATATATACTAATTTACAATATTTTACTTGTATTTTGTATACATTTTTTTATACGTATTTACTTAATTTTATGTGTATTTTGTATATGTATTTTTATAGAAATCTACGTTATTTTATGTGTATTCGTATATATATTTTGAAACAAATTTACATTATTTTATATGTATTTTGCATATCTATTTCAATACAAATTTACCTTATTGTATGTGCATTTTGTATATTTATTTTAATACAAGTTCAAATATTTTATGTGTATTTAGTATCAATAATTTTATAAAAAATGCGTTATTTTATAGGTATTTTGCATCTTAATTTTCATTTTATATGTACTTTGTATATATATTTTTATACGCTTTTACATTATTTAATATTTATTTTGAATATATATTTTTATACAAATTCATGGTATTTTATGTGTATTTGTATATATATTTTCATATAAATTTACATTATTTTATGTGTATTTTGTACATATTATCTATATTACAAATCTACCTTATTTTATGTTTATTTTGTATGTGTATTTAGTATATTTATATCTATCCAAATACACATTCTTTTATTGGTATTTTGTTTATTTATTTTAATTCGAATTTACATTATTTTATGTGTATTTTGTATACATTTTTTTTATACGTATTTACTTAATTTTATGTGTATTTTGTATATATATATTTATAGAAATCTACGTTTTTTTATTTGTATTCGTATATATATTTTGAAACAAATTTACATTGTTTTATATGTATTTTTGCATATCTCTTTCAATACAAATTTACCTTATTGTATGTGCATTTTGTATATTTATTTCAATACAAATTTAAATATTTTATGTGTATTTTGGTATATATATTTTTATAAGAAATGCGCTATTTTTATGGGAATTTTGCATCTTTATTTTCATACAAATTTACATTATTTTATTAATATTCGGTGTATTTATTTTGATACGATTTTACATTATTCTATTTGTTTTTTGTATATACTTTTTTATACATATTTACATTATTTGTATCTTGCATATATATTTTAAACCAATTTATTATCTATTATCTATTTTCATACAAATACACATTCCTTTCATGATATTTTGTTTACTTATTTTGACACGAATTTACATTATTTGATATGTATTTTGTATATATATTTTTATAGAAATCTATTTTATTTTATGTGTATTCGTATATATATTTTGAAACAAATTTACATTGTTTTATATGTATTTTTGAATATCTCTTTTAATACAAATTTACCTTACTGTATATGCATTTTGTATATTTATTTCAATACAAATTTAAATATTTTATGTGTATTTTGGTATATATATCTAGAAAAAAATGCGATAATTTTTGGGAATTTTGCATCTTTATTTTCATACAAATTTACATTATTTTATTGATATTCTGTGTATTTATTTTGATACGATTTTACATTATTCTATTTGTTTTTTGTATATATTTTTTATACACATTTACATTATTTAATGTGTATCTTGCATATATATTTTATACAAATTTACGTTATTTTAAGTGTATTTGTTTATATATTTTCATTCAAATTTACATTATTTGATGTGTATTTTGTATATGTATTTCAATACAAATTTACCTAATTTTATGTGTATTTTGTATATTTCTTTTCAAACAAATTTAAATTATTTTTGTGTATTTTTGTATATAGTTTTATACAAATTTAGGTTATTTTATGTACGCATTTACATTATTTAGTGTGTGTTTTGTATATATATTTTTATGCAAATTTACTTTATTTTATGTGCATTTTTGTACATATATTTTTATAGAAATTTGCGTTATTTGTATGTTTTCTCATACAAATTTACATTATTTTATTGCTATTTTGTTTATTTATTTTGATACGAATTACATGATTATATGTGTATTTTGTACATATTTTTTATACGTATTTACATTACTTAATGTGTATTTTGTTTATATATTTTTAAACAAATCTACGTTATTATATGTATTTGTATAAATATTTTGATACAGATTTACATTATTTTATGTATTTTGTATGTACATTTCAATTCAAATTTAGCTTATTTTAGCTGTATTTTGTATATATATTTTCATACAAATTTAATAACTTCTGTGTATTTTTGTATATAGTTTTATACAAATTTACGATATTTTATGTGTATTTTGTATATTTATATTTATACAAATACACTTTCTTTTACTGGTATTTTGTTTATTTATTTTGATACGATTTTTATGTGTATTTTGTATTCATTTTTTTATACGTATTTACTTCATTTTATGTGTATTTTGTATATATTTTTATAGAAATCAACGTTATTTTATGTGTATTCGTATATATATTTTGAAACAAATTTACATTGTTTTATATGTATTTTGCATATCTATTTCAATACAAATTTACCTTACAGTATGTGCATTTTTTATATTTATTTTAATACAAATTTTAATATTTTATGTGTATTTTGGTATATATATTTTTATAAAAAATGCGTTATTTTATGGCTATTTTGCATCTTTATTTTCATACAAATTTACATTATTTTATTAATATTCTGTGTATTTATTTTGATACGATTTTACATTATTCTATTTGTGTTTTGTATATATTTTTTTATACATATTTACATTATTTAATTAGTATTTTGTATATATATTTGATACAAATTTACGTTATTTTAAGTGTATATGTTTATATATTTTCATTCAAACTTCCATTATTTTATGTGTATTTTGTATATGTATTTCAATACAAATTTACCTAATTTTATGTGTATTTTGTATATTTATTTTCATACAAATTTAAATTATTTTTGTGTATTTTGTATATAGTTTTATACAAACTTAGGTTATTTTATGAGTATTTTGAATATCTATTTTCATACAAATACACATTCTTTTATTGATATTTTGTTTATTTTAACGAGAATTTAAATTATTTAATGTGTATTTTGTATATATATATTTTTATACGTATTTACATCATTTCATGTGTATTTTGTATATATATTTCTATAGAAATCTACGTTATATTATGTGTATTCGTATATAGATTTTTAAACAAATTTACACTTTTATGTGTATTTTGCATATTTTTTCAATACAAATTTATCTTATTGTATATGCATTTTGTATATTAATTTTAATACAAATTTAATTATTCTATGTGTATTTTTGTATATGTATTTTTATAAAAATATGCTTTATTTTATGGGTATTTTGCATCTTTATTTTCATACAAATTTACGTTATTTTATTGATATTCTGCTCATTCATTTTGATACGATTTGACATTATTCTATGTGTATTTTGTATATATTTATCATACAAATTTACGTTATTTTATGTGTATTTGTTTATATATTTTGACACAAATTTACAATATTTTATGGGTATTTTGTATATATATTTCAAAAGAAATTTACCTAGTTTTATGTGTATTTTGAATATCTATTTTCATACAAACTCAAATTATTTTTATGTATTTTTGTATATATTTCAATACAAATTTTAGTTATGTTATGTGTATTTTGTAAATCTATTTTCATTCAAATATATATTATTTTATTGGTATTTTGTTGATTTATATTGATACGAATTTACATTATTTTATATGTACTTTTTATATATATTTTTATACGCATTTACATTATTTAATATTTATTTTGAATATATAATTTATACAAATTCATGGTATTTTATGTGTATTTGTATATATATTTTCATATAAATTTACATTATTTTATGTGTATTTTGTACATATATTTCATTACAAATTTACCTTATTTTATGTTTATTTTGTATGTGTATTTTGTACATTTATATTTATACAAATACACATTCTTTTATTGATATTTTGTTAATTTATTTTGTGTTTATACGTATTTACCTAATTTTATGTGTATTTTGTATATATATTTTTATAGAAATCTACGTTATTTTATGTGTATTCGTATATATATTTTGAAACAAATTTACATTGTTTTATATGTATTTTTGCATATCTCTTTCAATAGAAGTTTACCTTATTGTATGTGCATTTTGTATATTTATTTCAATACAAATTTAAATATTTTATGTGTATTTTGGTATATATATTTTTATAAGAAATGCGCTATTTGATGGGAATTTTGCATCTTTATTTTCATACAAATTTACATTATTTTATTAATATTCGGTGTATTTATTTTGATACGATTTTACATTATTCTATTTGTTTTTTGTATATATTTTTTTATACATATTTACATTATTTAATGTGTATCTTGCATATATATTTCATACAAATTTATTATCTATTATTTATTTTCATACAAATACACATTCTTTTCATGATATTTTGTTTATTTATTTTGACACGAATTTACATTACTTAATATATATATTATATATATATATATATTTTTATACGTATTTACATAACTTCATGTATATATATTTCTATAGAAATCTACGTTATTTTATGTGTATTCGTATATATATTTTGAAACAAATTTACACTGTTTTATTTGTATTTTGCGTTTTTTTTCAATACAAATTTACCTTATTGTATGTGTGCATTTTGTATATTAATTTTAATACAAATTTAATTATTCTATGTGTATTTTTGTATATGTATTTAAAAAAAAAAATGCTTTATCTTATGGGTATTTTGCATCTTTATTTTCATACAAATTTAAATTATTTTATTGATATTCTGTGTACTTATTTTGATACGATTTTACATTATTCTATGTATAACAAAAATAAATACAGAATACACAAAAATAGATATGCAAAATACATATAAACAATGTAAATTTGTTTCAAAATATATATACGAATACACATGAAATAAGGTAGATTTCTATACAAATATATATAGAAAATACACATAAAATTAAGTAAATACGTATAAAAAATGTATACAAAATACACATAAAATAATGTAAATTAGTATCAAAATAAATAAACAAAATACCAATAAAAGAATGTGTATTTGTATAAATATATATATACAAAATACACATTAAATAATATAAATTTGTTTAAAACTGTACAAAATGCACATGAAATGATGTAAATACGTATAAAAATATATATAAAAAATACACATTAAATAATGTAAATTCGCGTCAAAATAAATAAACAAAATATCAATAAAAGAATGTGTATTTGTATGAAAATAGATATACAAAATACACATAAAATAACCTAAATTTGTATCAAACTATATACAAAAATACACAAAAATATTTTAAATTTGTATGAAAATAAATATACAAAATACACATAAAATTAGGTAAATTTGTATTGAAATACATACACAAAATACACATAAAATAATGTAAATTTGAATGAAAATACATAAACAAATACACTTAAAATAACGTAAATTTGTATAAAAAAATATGTACAAAACACAAATAGAATAATGTAAAATCGTATCAAAATAAATACACAGAATATTAATAAAATAATGTAAATTTGTATGAAAATAAAGAAGCAAAATACCCATAAAATAACGCATTTTTTTTTTTTAAATATATATATACAAAAATACACCTCAAAAAATTAAATTTATTAAAATAAATATACAAAAACACATACAATAAGGTAAATTTGTATTGAAATAGATATGCTAAATACATATAAAACAATGTAAATTTGTTTCAAAATATATATAGGAATACACATAAAATAACGTAGATTTCTATAAATATATATACAAAATACACAAAAATGAAGTAAATACGTATAAAAATGTATACAAAATACATAAAATAATGTAAATTGCATCAAAATAAATAAACAAAATACCAATAAAAGAATGTGTATTTGTATAAATATAAATATACAAATACACATAAAATAACGTAAATTTATATAAAACTATATACAAAATACACAGAAGTAATTAAATTTGTATGAAAATATATACAAAAATACACAAAATAAGCTAAATTTGAATTGAATATATATACAAAATACATGAAATAAAAGTAAATTTGTATCAATATTTATACAAATACACATATAATAACGTAAATTTGTATGAAAATATATAAACAAAATACATTAAATAATGTAAATACGTATAAAAATATGTACAAAATATATATAATCATGTAATCGTATCAAATAAATAAACAAAATACCAATAAAATAATATAAATTTGTATGAGTAAACGTGTATGTTGCATATTTTTTCAATACAAATTTACATTATTATATACGCATTTTGTATATTAATTTTAATACAAATTTAATTATTCGATGTGTATTTTTGTATCTGTATTTTTATAAACATATGCTTTATTTTTGGGTATTTTTGCATCTTTATTTTCATACAAATTTACATTATTTTATTGATATTCTGCTCATTCATTTTGATACGAATTGACATTATTCTATGTGTATTTTGTATATATTTTTCATACAAATTTACGTTATTTTATGTGTATTTGTTTATATTTTGACACAAATTTACAATATTTTATGGGTATTTTGTATATACATTTCAAAAGAAATTTACCTAGTTTTATGTGTATTTTGTATATCTATTTTCATACAAACTCAAATTATTTCTATGTATTTTTGTATATATTTTAATACAAATTTTAGTTATGTTATGTGTATTTTGTAAATTTATTTTCATTCAAATATATATTATTTTATTGGTGTTTTGTTGATTTATATTGATACGAATTTACATTATTTTATATGTACTTTGTATATATATTTTTATACGCTTTTACATTATTTAATATTTATTTTGAATATATATTTTTATACAAATTCATGGTATTTTATGTGTATTTGTATATATATTTTCATATAAATTTACATTATTTTATGTGTATTTTGTACATATATTTTATTACAAATCTACCTTATTTTATGTTTATTTTGTATGTGTATTTTGTATATTTATATTTATCCAAATACACATTCTTTTATTGGTATTTTGTTTATTTATTTTAATTCGAATTTACATTATTTTATGTGTATTTGTAGACATTTTTTTATACGTATTTACTTAATTTTAAGTGTATTTTGTATATATATTTTTATAGAAATCTACGTTTTTTTATTTGTATTCGTATATATATTTTGAAACAAATTTACATTGTTTTATATGTATTTTGCATATCTATTTCAATACAAATTTACCTTATTGTATGTGCATTTTGTATATTTATTTCAATACAAATTTAAATATTTTATGTGTATTTTGGTATATATATTTTATAAGAAATGCGCTATTTTATGGGATTTTGCATCTTTATTTTCATACAAATTTACATTATTTTATATATTCGGTGTATTTATTTTGATACGATTTTACATTATTCTATTTGTTTTTTTGTATATATTTTTATACATATTTACATTATTTAATGTATATATTTTATACAAATTTATATTTTATTATATTGAATATCTCTTTTGATACAAATACACATTCTTTTCATGATATTTTGTTTATTTATTTTGACACGAATTTACATTATTTGATATGTATTTTTTATATATATTTTTATACGTATTTACATAATTTCATATGTATTTTGTATATATATTTCTATAGAAATCTACTTTTTTTTGTGTATTCGTATATATATTTTGAAACAAATTTACATTGTTTTATATGTATTTGAATATCTCTTCAATATATATATTTTTACTGTATATATATGTATATATATATATATATAAAAATAAATATATATATATATATTTTTATATATATATTTTATAAAAATGCGATAATTTTTGGGAATTTTGCATCTTTATTTTTTTCATACAAATTTACATTATTTTATTGATATTCTGTGTATTTATTTTTGATACGATTTACATTATTCTATTTGTATTTTGTATATATATTTTTTTTATACACATTTACATTATTTAATGTGTATCTTGCATATATATTTTTTACAAATTTACGTTATTTTAAGTGTTTTTGTTTTTATATTTTTGGTGTATTCTGTATTTATTTATTTTGTTACAATATAGAATAATGTAAAATCGTATCAAAATAAGTACACAGAATATCAATAAAAAAATAATTGAAATCTGTATGAAAAATAAGTAGATGCAAAATACCCATAAGATAAAAGCATATTTTTTTTTAAATACATATACAAAATACAAATAGAATAATTAAATTTGTATTAAATTATTAAAAGGCTACACACATACAACAATAAATTTGTATTGAAAAACACTGAAAATACAAATAAAATGAGTAATAATTTGTTTACCAAAATATATATACGAATACTCATAAATAACGTGAATTCTATAAATATATATACAAATGCACACGTAAAATTAACGTAATAATTTGTATTGAAAATATATACGCAAAATACATAATAAAATAATGTAAATTTAGTTTCAAAATAAATAAACATGAATACTCATGAAAATAATGTGTGTTTTTACAGAAAATAAATAATTGTGCAGATTTCTTATAGAAATATATATGCACAGCCACACATGAAATTATGTAACACGTATATAAAAAATATATATACAAAATACAAATATTAAGTAATGTAAATTCATTGTCAAAACAACAAATACAAAATATCATGAAAAGAGTATGAAATTTGTATGAAAATAAATAGTCCATCTAATGCTTTTATTTTTTATAAAATATATGCATGATATTTAAATTTATATGAGTAAACATTGAGAGATAATTTGTATGAAATACATATGCATGATAATAAATGTAAAATTTGTTCCATATACAAACACACATTTTTTAATATTGAAATTCTAAACTTATATATATATAAATACACATAAATGATTTTATATATAAATACAGTAGGTAACGTAAATGGGTCGTAAACAAAATACACATAAAATAATATAAATTCGAAACAAAATAAATAAACAAAATAACAATAAAAGAATGTATGTATTATTCTGTGTATTTTTGTATATAGTTTTATACAATTTACGATATTTTATGTATTTTGTATATTTATATTTATACAAATACACATTCTTTTACTGGTATTTTGTTTATTTATTTTGGATACTATTTTTATGTGTATTTTGTATTCATTTTTTATACGTATGTTACTTCTATTTTTATGTGTATTTACATATTTTTATAGAAATCAACGTTATTTTTATGTGTATTCAGTATATATATTTTGAAACAAGTTTACATTGTTTTTTATATGTATTTTGCATATCTATTTCAATACATGTTTACCTTGGTATGTGCATATTTTATATTTCATTTTAATACAAAAATTTTAATATTTTATGTGTGTATTTTGGTATATATATTTTTATAAAAAATACCGTTATTGCTTTATGGCTATTTTGGCATCTTTATTTTCATACAAATTTACATTATTTTATTAATATTCTGTGTATTTATTGTGTTGATACGATTTACATTATTCTATTTGTGTTTTTTATTGTATATATTTTTTTATACATATTTAATGTGTATTTTGTATATATATTTGATACAAATTTACGTTATTTTAAGTGTATAGCGTTTATATATTTTCATTCAAATTTCCATTATTTAATGTGTGTATTTTGTATATGTATTTAAATACAAGTTTACCTAATTTTATGTGTATTTTGTATATTTGTTTTTCATACAAATTTAAATTATTTTGTGTGTATTTTGTATATAGTTTTGTACAAACTTAGGGTTATTTTATGAGCATTTTGTATATTCATTTTCACTAAATACACATTCTTTTATTGATATTTTGTTTATTTATTTTGACGAGAATTTAAATTATTTAATGTATCTTGTATATATATATATATATATATGTATATATATATATATATATATATATATATATATATATATATATATATATATATATATATATATATATATATATATATATATATATATATATATATATATATATATATATATATATATATATATATATATGTATTTACATCATTTCATAATTTGTATATATATTTCTATAGAAATCTACGTTATTTTATGTGTATTCGTATAGATTTTTAAACAAATTTACACTTTTATGTGCATTTTGTATATTTTTTCAATAAATTTACTCTTATTGTATGTGCATTTTGTATATTAATTTTAATACACATTTAATTATTCTATGTGTATTTTTGTATATGTATTTTTAAAAATATGCTTATTTTTAAGGGTATTTTGCATCTATATTTTCATACAAAATTACATTATTTTTTTGATATTCTTGGTGTATTTATTTTGATGATTTTACGCTGTTAATGTACATTTGTATTCATTTATATGTATATTTTATGTATGTCTCATTTTATACAAATGTACGTTATTTTATGTGTATTTTGTACATGTATTTAAATACAAATTTAACTAATTATATCATGTATTTTATATCTATTTTCATACAAATTGAAATTTTTTTGCTTTTTTTTTATATATTTATTCAAAATTTCCTGTAATTTTATATGTATTTATGGTATAATTCACTTAAAATATCGCAACATTTGTATAAAATAGATCTATATAAAATATGTAAATTTGAAATGAAATTATATAAACAAATACATTTAAAATAACGTCTCATTTGTATAAAATATATAATGAAATGCTATACATCGTAAATAATGAGAATATGTGGCAAAAAAAATATATACAAAACACAAATAGTATAATATAAAATCGTATCAAAATATATTCACAGAATATTAATAAAATAATACATAAATTTGTATGAAAATAAAGATGCAAAATTTCATCAAAATAGCGCATTTCTTATAAAAAAGTATATATACCAAAAATACACATGTATTTAAATTGTATTGGAATAAATAATACCAAAGATGCACATACAATTAAGGTAAATATGTATTGAAAGAGACATAAAAAATACATATAAAATAAAAGTAAATTTTGTTTCAAAATATATACGAATACTTACACATAAAAAATAACGTAGATTTCTATAGAAATATGCTATATACAAAATTAATATGAAAATTAATTAAATACGTACATGAAAATATATATACAAAATACATATCCTAAATAAATTCGATATAAAATAAATAAACAAATATTATGAAAAAGAATGTGTATTTGTATGAAAATAAATAATAGATAATAAAATTTGTAGCGGAAATATATATGCAAGATACTGCATTAAATAGTGTAAATATGTATAAAAAAAAATATATACAAAAAACAAATAGAATAATGTGAAATCGTATCAAAATAAATACACTGAATATTAATAAAATAATGTAAATTTGTGTAAGGAAAAAATAAAGATGCAAAATTCCCATCCAAATGGCATTTTATATAAAATATATATACCAAGCCTTCTTAGGAATACACATAAAATATTTAAATTTTGTATTGAAATAAATATACAAAATGCACATACAATGGGTAAACTTGTATTGAAAGAGATATGCAAAATACATATAAAACAATGTAAATTTGTTTCTTCAAATATAAATACGAATACACATAAAATAACGTAGATTTCTTTATAAAAATATATACAAAATACACATAAAATTAAGTAAATGCGTAGAAGAAAATAGATATACAAAATACACATAGAATAATGTAAATTGTTTAAAAAAAAATGAAACAGAATATAAATAAAATAATGTAAATTTGTATGAAAATAAAAATGCAAGCCATATAAAGTAAAACATATTTTATAAAATATATACAAAAGTACATAGCATAATTAAATTTGTGTTAAAATTAATATACAAAATGCATATATCAATAAAGATTAGGTAAATTTGCTTATTGAAAAATATGCAAAATACTTTTACATAAAAACAGTGTAGAAATTTATTTCAAAATCTATATAATAGAAAACTATAAATAAATGTAGATTTCTATAGAAATAATATATGCAAAATACACGTCAAATGATGTAAACACGTCAAAAATATATATGTATATATATATATATATATATATATATATATATATATATATATATATATATACATATATATATATATATATATAAAATACATATTAAATAATGTAAATTAACGTCAAAATAAATAAACAAAATATCAATAAAAGAATGTGTATTTGTATGAAAAATAGATATACAATATACACATAAAATCACCTAAATTATGTATATATAACTATATACAAAATTCTACAAAATAATTTTAATTTGTATGAAAATAAATATACAAAATGCACATAAAATTAACATTGGTAAATGTGTGTTGAAATACATTTACTAAATACACATAAAATAATGTAAATTTGAGATGAAAATATTTAAACAAATACACTTGCAAATAACGTAAATTTGGCCTATAAAATATATATAAAATACACATTAAATAAATGTAACCATATGTATAAAAATATATACAAAACACAAATAGAATAATATAAAATCATCAAAATAAATACACAGAATATTAATAAATAAGTCGTAAATTTGTATGCAAGAGATTCAAGATGCCAAAAATACCCATAAAATATGATTTTTTTTTAAAATATATATACCTTTAAGACACACATAAAATATTTGAATTGTATTAAAATAAATACAAAATGCATACACATAATAAGGTAAGATTTGTATTGAAATAGTATGCAAAAATACATATAAAAACCATGTAAATTTTTTCAAAATTTATATACGAATACACATAAAAATAACATAGAATTTTCTATAGTAGGTTGTAATATACAAAATACACATAAAAAGTAAATACATTATAAAAAAGAATAAATCACATAAAATAATGTAAACTCGTATCAAAATAAATAAACAAATATGCAAGCATAATAAAGAATGTGTATTGTATAAATATAAATATACAAAATATAATAAATAACGTAAATTTATAAAACTATCATAAAATACACAAAAGGTAAATTTGTGTGAAAATAGATATACAAAATACATATATATATTTTGTATATTTATTTACCTCATCTAGTAAATTCAAAGTATTTTGTTGTACACTATTTTACCTATACTACCAAATTTTCGTTATTGTTTATACTATATTTAA
The DNA here is from genome assembly GCF_024679095.1 of Eriocheir sinensis. Taxonomy (NCBI): domain Eukaryota; kingdom Metazoa; phylum Arthropoda; class Malacostraca; order Decapoda; family Varunidae; genus Eriocheir; species Eriocheir sinensis. Next base: position 110,009 of record NW_026111652.1, read on the forward strand.
TATATATTATTTTTCTACAAATATACGTTCTTTTATCTAATTTGTTGAATTAATTAAACTTTGTTATCTTACCTTATATTTGTATATTCCTATTCTCTAACCACAAATCAAAATACTTTCTGTGTATTTTTGTATATGAATTTATACTCAGAAATAAATTGCGTTATTTTATATATACTATATATTACTGTTTATATTTATACAAATACACATTCTTTATTATTTTTGTTTGTTTTGATACAGTACATTATTTATGTATTTCTTGTTTTTTATACGTATTGCTTCATTTTATAATATTTTGAATATATTTTTAAATCTACGTTGACTTTGTATTGTAATCATATGATACACAAACAATTTACATTCTTTTATTGGTATTTTGTTTATTTATTTTTGATACAGTACATTATTTTATGTGTATTTTAACTATACATTTTTTTATACGTATTTACTTCATTTGTAACTTGATTCTATTTTTTAAAATCAACGTTGTGTATGTCATGTCTTATGCTGCTGTTTTGAAACAAATTTACATTATATATATGATACAATATCTCTTTTCCAATACTAAATTTACCTTACTTATATGCACCTTTTAGGTATATATATGTTCAATACAAATTTACCCCTAATTTTTATGTATTTTGTATATTTATTTTCGCTTTCAAATTTAAATATTTTTCTGTATTTTTGTATATAGTTTGATACAAATTTGGGTTATTTTTTGTCTATTTGTATATCATTTTGCTCATACAAATGTACATTCTTTTTCTTGGTATTTTTGTTTTATTTATTTGACTGCCCTTAATTACACTTTGTGTATTGTTTGTATATATATTTTATACGTATTTACATCATTTCATGTATGTATTTTATATAGTTTTAAACAAATTTATATTATTTAGTAGTATTTATATATATATATATATATATATATATATATATATATATATATATATATATATATATATATATATATATATATATATATATATATATATATATATATATATATATATATATATATATATATATATTGAAACAGTGCCATGGGTGAGCGTACTGGGCTCCACATTCACCGCGTGAGTGGGCTGGCATGAGGTTCAATCCCACGCTACCTCTCGGATTACTTTCAGTCTACACCGCCATGAGTGGCTTAAACTACCCACATGCTGTCTGAAGACCACCCACATCAGCCTGAGACTCTAGAAGCTAATCCCAAGGCTTAGATCAAGAACGAGAAGGTTCCGGGGGCAGCATGACCAATGCAAGATGGCGCACTATAAACACTCGCCTGCGCCAGGAATTGGGCTGGGCCCGACCATCAATTTACCTGGAAGAAGCCTTGGGCCGACACGTCAGGCACACCACCGGGAAGATGCCTACCGGCACTGTTATGCAACAACATCAAAAAAAAAAAAAAAAAAAAAAAATATATATATATATATATATATATATATAATATATATATATATATATATATATGCCATATATATATATATATATATATATATATATATATATGTTATAAAATACACATTCAACTTTTACTGGAATTTTCTTTTATTTATTTTGATACTAATTTACATCTATTTTTTGCATGTGTATTTTGTATACATTTTTATACGTACTTAATTTTATTATATATTGTATTTTATATATTTTATAGAAATCTGCACCTTATTTTCATGTGTGTGTATATATATTTTGGAAACAAATTTACACATTGTTTGTATGTATGTGTATGTATCTATTTTGTGTATTCCCTATTTTGTATTTATTTTTTGTTATACATAAGAAATAATGTAAAAATCGTATCCAGAAATAAATTTTACACAGAATATCAATAAAATAATTTAAATTTGTATGAAAATAAAGATGCAAAATATATCCATAAAATAAAGCATATTTTTTACACAAAATACATATACAAAAATACACATAGAATAATTAAATTTGTATTAAAATTAATTTACAAAACACTTTATACAATGTAAAGGTGGGAATTTGTATTGTTAAAAAACGCAAAATACTTACTTAAAAGGCAGTTATTAAATTTGTTTCAAAATATATATATACGAATACACATAGAAATAACGATGATTTCTATAGAATATAAATACCAAAATACACTTCGAAATAGTATGTAAATGCAACATAAGAAATATATACACAAAATACATTAAATATAAATTCATAAATTCGCGTCAAAATAAATAAACAAAACATCAATAAAGAATGTATTTATTGTGAAAATAGATATAAAAATACATAAATAACCTAAATTTGTATCCAACTATATACAAAATACACAAAAATATTTTAAAGTCTGTATGTAAATAAATATACAAAATAGAAATACACATATAATTAGGTGAAATCTGTATTGAAATACATATACAAAATACACATAAAAATAATAATGTAAATTTGTCAGATGAAAAGTCCATAAACCAAATACACTTAAAATAACGTAAATTTGTGCATAAAAAATATATATACCAAAACACAAATAGAATAAATGTAAATCGTATCAAAATAAATACACAGAATATTAATAAAATAATATAAGATTTTGCCCTATGAAAATAAAAAGAGGCAACTAGAAATACCCCATAAAGGCCTTAACGCATTTTTTTTATTTATAAAAATATATATACCAAAATACACATAAAAAGTGATTAAATTTGTATTAAAATAAATATATAAAAACCCATACAATGAAAATTTGTAATTTGACGGCATAATATGTAAAAGCCCATATAAAACAATGTAAATTTGTTTCAAAATATATATACGAATACACATAAAATAACATGGAATTTCTATAAAAATATATATACAAAATACACATAAAATAGTAAATACATTATAAAAAAACCACATACAAAATACATATAAATAATATAAATTCATTATCAAAATAAATAAACAAAAATACCAATAAAAGAATGTGTATTTATATGCACATATAATTAATTAAATGTTGACATTTTAATACATGTACAAAATACACAATAACATTATGTAAATTTGTATAAATGAAAACAAATACATAAAATAACATACATTTGTATAAAATATATATAAAATACTTACATAGGTAATGTAAAACCATTATCAAAATAAAGTACTTTTAGAATATCAATAAAATAATTTTAATTTGGCCTTATGAAAACAAGAATTATGCAAAATACCCCATAAAATAAAGCATATTTAAAAAAAATACAAAATACGCATAGAATAATTAAATTTATTAAATTAATGTATACAAAATGCATATACCTAATGAGGTAAATTTGTGACGAAAAAATACACAAATACACACATAAACAGTGTAAATTTGCTGAAAATATATATACAGAATACACATAAAATAACGTTCGTTGATTTTCGCTATGAAGATATATACAAAATACACATGAAATGATGTGAAAATACGATATAAAATATATATACAAAATGGATATTAAATATTGTAGAATTCGCGTCAAAATAAATAAACAAAATATCAATAAAAGAATTATGTGTGTCTTTTGAAAATAGATATATAAATACACATGAGCATAACCTAAATACAAAATACAAAATATTTTAAGTTGACATGTGAAATAAATATACAAAATACACATAAATTAAATTGATATTGAAATACTGTATACTGGGAAATACACATAAAATAATGTAAATTGGTGAATGAGAAAATAGCATAAACAAATACACTTAAAATAACGTAAAGTTGTTATAAAAATGTGAACAAAACACAAATAGAATAATGTAAAAATCGTATCAAAATAAATACACACGAAATATTAATAAAATAATGTAAATTTGTATGAAAAGATAAAAGCCAAATAAAATACCCATAAATAACAACTTTTTTTTTTATAAAAATATATATACCAAAAATACACATCAAAAATTAAATTTGTATTAAAATAAATATACAAAAACTTACATACAATGAAAATTAAATTTGACATTGAAAAAAGATATACCAAAATACATATAAAGGAAACAATTTAAATTTGTTTCAAAATATATATACAGAATACACATAAAATAACGTAGATTTCTTTAAAAATATATACAAAATACCACACATAAAATAGAAGTAAATACGTATAAAATGTATACAAAAAATACCATAATATAATCATAATTCTATCAAAATAAATAAACAAATGCCAATAAAATAATATAAATTTGTATGAGTAAACAGTGTACATGTTGCATATTTTTTCAATACAAATTTACCCGCTATCTCTATACGCATTTTGTATATTAATTTTAATACAAATTTAATAATTTTCATTATTTATTAAATATTCTGCTCATTCATTTTGATGCGTTGACATTATTCTATATTGCCATTTTATATATATTTTCCATAAATTTACGTTATTTTATGTGTATTTGTTTATATATTTATTTCAAACCACATATTTGTATGGGTATTTTGTAGCATATATTCAAAAGAAATCTACCTAGTTTTATGTATTTTGTACTATCTATTCCTTCTACCTAGCTCAAAATATTTCTATGTATTTTTGTATATATTTCAACTAAATTTTAGTTATGTTATGTGTAACTATTTGCAAATTTATTTTCATTCAGATATAAATTATTTTAGTGCTTTGTTGATTTATATTTATGCAATTTACATTATTTTATATGTACTTTGTATATATTTTATATTTACATTATTTAATATTTATTTTGAATATATATTTTATAAATTCATAGTATTTTATGTGTTTATATATATTTCAAGTACATTATTTTACATGTTTATTTTGTACATGTGTATTTATGTACATGTGTTTGCTATTTATCCAAATACACGTTTCTTTGGTAATTAGTATTTTTGTTTATTTATTTTAATTCAATTTACATTACTTTTATGTGTATTTTGTATACATTTTTTTATACGTGTTTACTTAATAATTTTATACCATGTATTTTGTATATATATTTTTATAGAAATCTACGTTTTTTATTTGTAATCGTGTATATATTTTGAAACAAATTTACATTGTTTTATATGTATTTTTTGCACTATCTCTTTCAATACAAATTTACCTATGTGTATGTGCATTTTGTATATTTATTCAATACAAATTTAAATATTTGATGTGTATTTTCATTATATATATATTTTATAAATGCATATTTATAGAATTTTGCATCTTTATTTTCATACAAATTTACATTATTTTATTTAATATTCAGTGTATTTATTTTGATACGATTTTACATTATTCTTTACATTTGTTTTTGTATATACTTTTTTATACATATTTACATTATTTAATATGTATCTTACACATATATATTTTATACTAAATTTGTATCTATTATCTATTTTCATAAATACATTCTTTTCATGATATTTTTGTTTATTGTATTTTGACAAATTTTACATTATTTGATATGGTATTTTTGTATATATATTTTATACGTATTTACATAATTTCATATGTATTTTATATATATATTTTATAGAAATCTACTTTTATTTTAGAATTGTATTCGTATATATATTTTGAAACAAATTTACATTGTTTTATATGCATTTTGAATATCTCTTTCAATACAAATTTGCCTTACTGTATGTGCATTTATGTGTATTTATTTAATACAAATTTAAATATTTGATGTGTATTTTGGTATATATATTTTTATAAAAATACGATATTTTTGGAATTTTGCATCTTTATTTTCACAAATTTACATTATTTTATTGATATTCTGTGTATTTATTTTGATACTGATTTTACATTATTCTATTTGTTTTTTGTATATATTTTTTTATACACATTTACATTATTTAATGTGTATTTTGCATATATATTTTATACAAATTTCCGTTATTTTAAGTGTGTTTTTTTTATATATTTTCATTCAAATTTACATTATTTGATATGTATTTTGTATATGTATTTCAATACAAATTTACCTAATTTTACGTGTATTTTGTATATTTCTTTTTAAAGAATTTAAGTATTATTTTGTGTATTTTTGTATATACTTTTATACCAAATTTAGGAATTATTTATGTACTGCATTTACATTATTTAGTGTGTGTTTTTGTATATATATTTTTATTCAAATTTAATTTATTTTATGTTCTTTTTTGTTCATATGTTTTTAGAAATTTGCGTTATTTTATGTTAGTATTTATATATGTTTTTCTCATACAAAATTTTACATTATTTCATTTTCTATTTTTGTTTATTTATTTTTGATACGAATGAAAATAGATATAAAATATATAAAATAAACTAAATTTGTATTGAAATATATCATAAAAATACGCTGGAAAATAATATGTAAATTTGTATCAAAAATATTTTAACAGATGCGCATAAAATAGCATGGTTGTTTTAAAATATACACACAATACACATTAAATAATGTAAATATGAATAACAAAATATATACAAAACACAAATAGAATAATGTAAATCGTATCCAAAATAAATACACAGAATATTTATAAAACAATGAAAATTTGGCCTTAATAAAGATGCAAAATACCCATTAAATAACGCATTTTTTAATAAAATATATATACCAAAATACACATAAAAATATTTAAATTTGTACCCACAATAAATATACAAAATGCACATACAATAAAAGGTAAATTTGTATTATGGCAGATATCAAAAAGCATATAAAACAATGTAAATTTGTTTCAAGCTCTATATACGAATACTACATAAATAACATGGAATTTCTATGAAAATATATATATACAAAACTACATAAAGATAAGCTCAAATACGTATAAAAATTTTTTTTTTTTTTTACGTCGTTTTGCCTGTTGCGCCATTAGGCATCTTCCTCAATAAGGCACTTATAGCAGATGATTAAACTAGCTTCTTCAGAGTGAGGGCTGATGGTCGGGCCCAGCCACTTTCTGGCGCAGGCGAGTGTTTATAGTGGCGCCATCTTGCATTGAGCTCATTCTGCCCCAGAACTCGTTCTTGATTCCTTGGACGGCTTCATCTAGAAGTCCGGGTTGATGGGTGGTCTTCAGGACCCAGGATGTGGGTAGTTTTAAGCCACTCGGCGGTGACTGAAAATCCGAGGTGGTAGCGTGGGAGTTCGAACCGCGTCGTCCCATCACACCCAGTGTGAATGTGAGCCCAGTACGCTACCAGTTCAGCCACCGCCTACACCGTGTATACAAAATACACATAAAATAATGTAAACAAAATACCAATAAAGAATGTGTATTTGTATAAATATAAATATACAAAATGCACATAAAATAACGACAGAAATTTATATAAAACCATTTACCAAAAATACATGCTGAAGTAATTAAATTTGTTTGAAAATGAATAAACAAAAATACACACAAAATAAACTAAATTTGAGTTGAAATATATATACAAAATACATAAAATAAAAGTAAATTTATTACTCGAAATATTTTTAACAAATACACATATAATAACGTAAATTTTTTTTAAATAAATGA